>NC_053026.1:111095577-111112460 GCF_003073215.2 Triticum urartu | reverse complement strand
CAAAGGTATTCGTAGTTTCTTAGGTCATGCTGGTTTCTATAGGAGATTTATCAAAGACTTTTCTAAAATTTCTAGGCCTCTTACAAATCTTTTGCAAAAGGATGTTCCTTTTGTTTTTGATGATGATTGTTTAGAAGCCTTTGAAACACTCAAGAAAGCCTTAATTTCTGCACCTATTGTTCAAACACCTAAACTTGCCTTTTGAAATTATGTGTGATGCTAGTGATTATGCTTTGGTGTTGTTCTAGGACAAAGAGTTGATAAGAAACTAAATGTTATTCATTATGCTAGTAAAACTCTAGACAGTGCTCAAAGAAATTATGCTACTACTGAAAAAGAATTTTAGCAGTGGTGTTTGCTTGTGATAAATTTAGATCTTATATTGTTGATTCAAAAGTAATTGTTCACACCGACCCATGCTGCTATTAAATATCTTATGGAAAAGAAAGATGCTAAACCTAGACTTATTCGATGGGTTCTCTTGCTACAAGAATTTGATTTACATATCACTGATAGAAAAGGAGCAGAGAACCCCGTAGCTGATAACTTGTCTAGGCTTGAAAATGTGCTTGATGACCCACTACCTATTGATGATAGTTTTCCTGATGAGCAGTTAGCTGCAATAAATGTTTCTCATAACACTCCTTGGTATGCTGACTATGCTAATTACATTGTTGCTAAATATTTACCACCTAGCTTTACATACCAACAAAAGAAAAAAATTCTTCTATGATTTAAGACATTACTTTTGGGATGACCCACATCTTTATAAAGAAGGAGTAGATGGTATTATTAGACGTTGTGTACCTGAGCATGAACAGGGACAAATCCTATGGAAATGTCACTCCGAAGCTTATGGAGGGCATCATGCGGAGATAGAACTGCTCACAAGGTATTGCAATCTGGATTTTATTGGCCTACTCTCTTCAAGGATGCCGTAAGTTCATCTTATCTTGTGATGAATGTCAAAGAATAGGTAATATCGGTAAGCGTCAAGAAATGCCTATGAATTATTCACTTGCTGTTGAACCATTTGATGTTTGGGGATTTGATTACATGGGACCTTTTCCTTCCTCTAATGGGTATACACATATTTTGGTTGCTGTTGATTATGTTACTAAATGGGTAGAAGCTATTCCAACTAGTAGTGCTGATCATAACACCTCTATTAAAATGCTTAAGGAAGTTATTTTCCCAAGGTTTGGAGTCCCTAGATATTTAATGACTAATGGTGGTTCACACTTTATTCATGGTGCTTTCCGTAAAATGCTTGCCAAGTATGATGTTAACCATAGAATTGCATCACCTTATCATCCTCAGTCTAGTGGTCAAGTTGAACTTAGCAATAGAGAAATAAAATTTTTGCAAAAGACTGTCAATAGGTCCAGGAAGAATTGGTCTAAGAAATTAGATGATGCACTTTGGGCTTATAGAACAGCATATAAAAATCCTATGGGTATGTCTCCTTATAAAATGGTTTATGGAAAAGCTTGTCATTTGCCTCTTGAGTTAGAACATAAAGCATATTGGGCAATCAAAGAACTCAATTATGATTTCAAACTTGCTAGTGAAAAGAGGTTATTTGCTATTAACTCATTAGATGAATGGAGAACCCACGCTTATGAAAATGCCAAGTTATTTAAAGAAAAGGTTAAAAGATGGCATGATAAAAGAATCCAAAAGCATGAGTTCAAAGTTGGAGAATATGTTTCTTTGTAGCAACTCTGTTTCAGATTCTTTTGCAGGAAATTCCTCTCCAAATGGGAAGGACCCTATGTTATCGAGGAGGTTTATCAGTCTAGAGCTATCAAAATAAATAATGCCGAAGGTACTAACCCGAAGGTTGTTAATGGGCAACGAATAAAACATTATATCTCAGGTACGCCCATTAATGTTGAAAGTAATATTATCCAAACTATGACACCGGAAGAACACATAAAAGAGACCTTCCAAAACACTCCAGAATCGTGAAAAAGAGGAGGTACGTGATACGGTAATTAAACGGACTATGAAAAATCTGCAAAAATATTTTCTGTTCATTTTTGAAAATAACAATAATAAGGAAAATAAGAAACATCCAGGAAGGTCACCCTAGTGGGCACAAGACAGGTGCACCCAGGTGGGTTGTGCCCACCTCGGGCACCTTCCGGACTCCATTTTTCTTCCGGTTGCTTGTTTCCCAAGATAAAAAAATCTTTATATACCCCAGAACCTATTGACCACCGTATCGCAGAGAAATCTTCTGTTATCTTTTCTTGTTGTTTTTGGTCATATCTGTTGAGCCAGGCATCATTTCTACTTCTTCCTCCAACAACATGGAAGAGGATGCTTGGTTGATGAAGATCGAGCTGAAGAGAGAAGAGCTCGTTGAAGCCGTCAAAGGGGACAAGAGCAAGGAGGCTACCGGAGATCAAGCGCCGGTGGTTGAGCAGGCCTGGTCTTCTGAGGAGGAAGAAGAAGATATCCTTAAAACTTACTATGCTCATCTTACCCCTGAATGAGATTGAAGCCTTTCGAATCATTGAAATGGCTCGTGTGTCGGTGTACAAAAGTAGGGGTTCTCCTTTTGACCCCTTTACTTGTGCACAGGCAGTCAGAGCCACGTGCCGTGGCCACACTTAGCAGGGCAGAGGAGGGAAGCCGGAGAGAAGCCAAAGCACAAGACAACCAAGGCAACGTCAAGACCAGAAGCGCAGGAGGGCAAGAGGGTGAGGTGGACTCCCTCGGCAAGCTCCTTGCTGAGGCGCCCCCCCGCAGCCCCAGAAAGTGCCTTGCCGAGGCAACTTGCCCAACGCCAGCAGAGCGAGCCACCCTTGAGCCCAAAGGTTCCGAACGCCATCAACAACTACATGGGACCAGGGCTCGGGAGGCACCTCCGTGGTGGCATGCAGATCTTTGAGAAGACCATAGATGTATGAGATCAGATGAGGACCAGAAGACGGCGACCCTCAGTAGGATCCTAGCCGGGGAAATACACAAGACCCCCGGCAGGACCCTTGCCGGGGATGACAGCAACACCCTGGCAAGACCCTTGTCGGGCCCCCGGCAAGACCCTTTCCGAGGGCATCAGCAGGGCCACTGCCAGGCCCGCACCAGCCAAGACTCCACCACCGTTCGCATGCAGCTGCCAGCCCAACCAGCTGGGCAGGCACCTGCGGGCAACATGCAGCTTCCAGGCCAAATCAGCAAGCACCTGTGTGGCGGCATGCAGATCTTCATGAAGGCCCTACCACCGCGCCACCTCAGCTGCTTGCCTACCTACATGGCGCTGCATGCATCGCTAGCCTGGGCGCGTGTCGAAGCGAGGCGGAGCGGCGACGGACGGGACAGGCCTCGTTCCCATCCCCGATAAAGCTAATGGACACCTACGTAGCGCATTTAATGCGCTTTGTCCCGTAATGCCATGCGATAAGCTCGCGCACTTTAGGCCTTTCCACCTCCTGTGTGCCATTGTGGCAACCCCTTTTTCCTATAAAAGGAGGCCTGAGGCGACCAGGAGAGGGATTCAGCTTTTTGGAATGGCACGGCCACCGTAGCTAGTTTAGAAAGCTCAAGAACACTCAATACATCCACCAAAGCAGGACTAGAGTTTTACGCATCCTCGCGGCCCGAACCTGGGTAAACGATCCGTGTGCTAGCTTCTAAACCTGCTCTTCTCACGACCCTGCGCCCGCCGACCGTAGAAGGGATCCCAGTGATCCCATAGGTGTCGTTCCCACTGACATCTTTGGCGTGCCAAGTAGGGGACTGCAGTTGTGAGAATATGGTTTAGCGGCCGGCTTAGCAGTCCCGTGGCCACAGCTTCCAGAGAAGAAGACGACCAAGAGGACGACGACACTTGCAAGCGTGAAAGACGCCGGTGCGGCGACAGGAAAGCTAAGTCATATGAAACCTTAAGCAATTTCCTTTTTATATATGAGGTTATTGTCCTCGAAGGTCGTGCCCTATGTATGAAAGCCTACATGCAAAGGGGCCCTTCCGCAATTGGCAATGCCCTTGTTCTGTTTTGAGTCCGCTCAACAGCTCGAGCGGCCGCGTCGAGAGTGGCAGGGTAGCCTTCCACAATTGGCAACACTCTTGATTCTGACTCGAGTCAAGCTCGACAGTTCGAGCGGTCGTGTTGAGAGCGGTAAGGTGGTTCGCTCTGTAGCAAGCACACCCGGCAGGCCATTGGGGATCCGTCCTCAAGGTGCCCCCCTGGGTTTATGCGCCAGAAAGCCTACCTGTTTAACATAGGGTAAACATACAAAGGGAAGACCGAACAGGAAGATAACATGCATCATACCAAAAGTGTTTCAGAGTTATATTACATCAATTGTTGCTGCGGTTCTAACTAAAGATAAAAAATGTCTTAGTCATGAACCTGCAGCAGCAGTGGGAGACAGGGTGCCTAATCTCGACGCTGGCCCTCTATCCTCTCGATTTCACCGATGCGGCTGATGATGCGCTTGATACGCTCCTTGAGCGTCGTGAGGTCCACACCCACCGGCAAGTAGTCCAGCGCGGTGTCGAAGTCGAGGTTGGGGTTCCAGTGCGCCATCTTGGTGAGAACCTTGGTCATGGCACCCTGGAAAAGCCTCCGGGACTCCTTGGCCAAGGAGGCCGCCCAGTTGGAGTGGAGCTGCTCCAGGGCCCCGAGGACGCCCTCGAAGAAGATGGTCAGCTTGGCGTTGGGAATCGCATTGCGCTCCGGGGTATACCTCACATTTGGCATCCCCCTGGTAGCCAGCTGCGTGGTGATCCTGCTGGCGATGCCTTCGAGGCGCCCGATCCAGCGGTTCTCACCTTCCACAAAATCCTCGTGGTTGGCGGCTTCATTCTTCCGCAGCTGCTTCTCGGTCTCCGGGTCCTTGGCCAGGGCCTCCTCCCGGGCCTTGCCCTCCGTCAACATCCCCTTGAGACCCTCCAACTTCAGCTTGAGGTTCTTGATGGAGTTATTGGCTTCAGAGAGCTGCCCGGCCTTGTCGAGGACTGCACCCTGCGCCTCAACCAGGGCACCGTTGAGTGTGTGCCTCTCCTTGGACAGCTTCAGGATCTGATCCTTGAGCCCGTCTCGCTCCACCTCCAGCTCCTTCACCTTGTCGGCGTGAACCAGAGCCTAGGCATCGAGTGACTCCTTGTGCCTCTACTCCAGCTCCTGGGTCCGCTGCATGACAAGCTTTTCCACCTCCCCGTCCTTGCCGTGAAGTGTTGCGGCCATCTTCTCCTCACGCGCGGCAAGGTCCTCCTCCTGGGAGTTCAGCGCGGCCTGATGCTGGGCTCGATCGGCCTCGGCTGCGGCGGCCAGGGTCTTCGTCGTCTCCTGGGCCTTCTCGATGTCGGGCTGCTCCATGGTGAGCTCCATCTCGTGCCTGGCCAGCTCGCCCTGGGCGGCCTTCAGCTTCCCACAGGCTTGGCGGTACCAAGTCTGTGCCTCGGCGATGCGTCCCTTGAGGTCTGCCTCCGCCTTGTCCACCGTTGCCATCCTGGACTTGGCCTTGTCCAGGCAGGCACGATGGAGCAACTGGAGCTTCCGAAAGCTGGCGCCCATGGCCTGGAGAGGCCGCTCCTCCTGAGAACCGTCACCGCCGGTGCTTGCCTCGTCAACGACCTCGAGCCCGGCAGCGGCTGGGCGGGGGGGGGCCCCCCCTCCGGAGCCCCGCCCCCGCCGGTGCTTGCCTCGTCAACGACCTCGAGCCCGGCAGCGGCGAGCAGCTCCTAGTCGAACACCTCTCCCTTGACGGGTACCCTAGAACTTGACACCCCTGGAAGGTGGACGAAAAGGTCGTCTCTCACCCTCAGGTACCTGCCGGAGCCAGAGGCAGCAGAGGAGGAAGGCTGGTCATCAGCCACCTCCTCCTCGGAAACGGTCTCGCAGGCCTCCCCGGCAGGCCCCTAGCCGGCCTCCTCGGCAGTAGCCTTGTCGGGCTCCCCGGCAGGCCCTTGGCGGCGTCCTCGGCAGCGTCCTTGGCGACATCCTCGATGATGGTGTCCAAGTCCTCCCGGTCCGCCAGGAGAGGATCTGGATATCGGAAGGGGGGGTGTAGTGAAGCCAAGGCCAAGATTCAGAAAAAAAGAAGGGCAGGGATGAGAGGCAAATGATGTACCCGTGCCAGGCTGGGAAGAAGTAGCCCCTTCCTCGCCAACATTTGGCGCCAATGTGGAGCCGCCGGCGCCCAAGTTCTCCTCCTCCGTGTGCATGGGCTTGGTGCTTGGCGCCCTTGCCGGGAACACCCTGCGGGGCGGCGTGGTTGACGGAGGCGGCATGTTGGGGGTAGCCCTCAGTGGCTCCTCCTGCTGATGTCCCCCTCCTGCGATCACAGCAAGGTCAGTACCAAGAATCGTACCCACGACACACGTTGACGAGGGGCAGGTGATGGGCTTATGCTGGGGGCTGTGTCGAGGGCTGCTGTCCGGGCTGCTCACCACCACTAGTGGCACCTTAGAGGTGCCCGTCGGGGGCTGGCCGCCCGCCGAAGACCTGGCCCTCTTCACCCTCTGGGCTAGTGTCTCCGTATCCCTGCCAAGATGAAGCCAAGTCAAGAAAAGAGATACGGCCCGGAGGGACGGAGATGACAAGAGTTGAAGCACTTACTCGTCCTCCGTTTCTTCTTCCACTGCCTTCCTCTTCCTCCTCGGGCTAAGAGACCCGAGGTCGAAGAAGACCTCCGTGTCGTCACCTGCCGGAGGAGGGGAAGCAGGTGGAGTTGGGGAACGCTTAGACGAAGAAGAAACCGATGCTTTCTTCTTCGCCACCGCGGCATTCACCAACTTCTTCGCCGTCGTGGCCCTCATTTGGCGCGCGGACATCTCCTGGGCTTGCCGGGGTAGCATGGCCCTGCCGGCCGAACCCGCTCACTAGAGGTGGCCCATCGCAGGACTCGCCCTTTCCCTGCGGCTGGGGGCTCAACAGCTTCAGCCTCCTCCTCAGACGGCTCGTCATCGTCATCTCCAATAAGAGGAGCCCCGGTGCCGGCGCTGCTGGCCTCCCTAGAAGACTCCGCCCACTGGGCGAGCTCCTTCTCTTCTGCGGTCGCCGCGGCTTTGTCCTCCACGCTGCCGGCACTGCTGGCCTCCCTGGTGGCGATGTAGTCCAGCTCCGCCTGGGTGGTGTCCTGGACGAGCCGCGGCTCCTCGTGGATGTACTTCTCCTCTAGGGTATCAAAAATCTCTTACACTTGATCCTCCGGCGGCTCGGCCCAATTCGGGACGAGGCCGTGCGCGTTGAACTCTGGCATCATGGCGATGATGTCACTTCGGTGCGAGTTATTGCTTAGCGGGACCACCCCCACCGGCAACCCAAACAAGGGCCCCTTGATGACCTTGCCGGCCTTCGCAGCCTTGCCGGACCTCTCGGCCTTGCCGTCATGGTCCACATCAAGCTGAAAGAGCCGCTGTCAGAAGTGATCGTGCACCAACACAGTGAAGTTGTGGGTCGAGGCCAGGGCGGAGTCGCATGATGTCCATCGCGTTCATGAAGAGCCAGGGCGGCCTCCCCTTGTTATGCAGCGGAGCGATTCGGCGACGGATGAAATCTGCCCCGATCATCTGAAGGGTGAGCCTGGCCTCAATGAGGCGAATAATTCTGGTGGTGGCGACCGTGAGCTTCGCGTCGTCGGCGTCGACGCTGCTCCAGTCGTTTCCGTGAACTGGCGGCGCCTGGCGCACCCGGCAGAACTCTTGTGGATCTTCCTCTTCAATCCAGCACCACCGGCCCTGCCACTCCTCCCACCTCTCCTTCTAAGCGCCCTTCGGATATGTCCCCTTGGACCTCAGGATCCAGGTGACACAATGGATCCGAGGGAAGAAGTGGTGGTGGAAGAGCGCCGTCTTGGGGTGTGTCGGTGAGAAGGACACCTACGAGATCACTGGGATCCCTTCTCCGGTCGGCGGGCGCGGGGTCATGAGAAGAGCAGGTTTAGGAGCAAGCACACGGGTCGTTTACCCAGGTTCGGGCTGCGAGGATGCGTAAAACCCTAGTCCTGCTTTGGTGGATGTATTGAGTGTTCTTGAGCTTTTTGAATTAGCTACGGTGGTTGTGTCGTCCCAAAAAGCCAAATCCCTCTCCTGGTCGCCTCGGGCCTCCATTTATAGGAAAAAGGGGCTGCCACAGTGGCACACAGGAGGTGGAAAGGCCTACAGTGCACGAGCTTATCGCACGGCATTACGGGACAAAGCGCATTAAATGCACTACGTAGGTGTCCATTAGCTTTATCGGGGACGCGAACGAGGCCCGTCCCGTCCACCGCCGCTTTGCGTCGCTTCGACACGCACCCAGACCAGCGATGCATGCAGCGCCATGTAGGCAGGCAGGCAGCTGAGGTGGCGCGGTGGTAGGGCTTTCATGAAGATCTCCATGCTGCCACGCAGGTGCTTGCTGATTTGGCCTGGAAGCTTCATGTTGCACGCAGGTGCCTGCCCAGCTAGTTCGGTTGGTAGCTGCATGCGAACAGCGGCGGAGTCTTGGCTGGTGCGGGCCTGGCAGTGGCCCTGCTGTTGCCCTTGGCAACGGTCTTGCCGGGGGCCCAGCAAGGGTCTTGCCGTGGCGTTGCTGTCATCCCCGGCAAGGGTCTTGCCGGGGGTCTTCTGGATTTCCTCGGCTAGGATCCTGCCGAGGGTCACTGTCTTCTAATCCTCATCTGATCTTGTGTTTATGATCTTCACAAAGATTTGCACGCCACCACAGAGGCGACTCCCAAGCCTTGGTTCCAACGTAGTTGTTTGGGTCGGAGCCTGTGGGCTCAAGGGTGGCTCGCTCTGCTAGTGTTGGGAAAGTTGCCCCGGCAAGGCTCTTGCCGGGGCTGCAAGGGCCCGCCTCAGCAAGCATCTTGCCGAGGGAGTCCACCTCACCCTCCTGCGCTTCCGGTCTTGGCGTCGCCTTGGTTGTCTTGTGCTTCGGCTTCTCTCCGGCTTCTCTTCTCTGCCCTGCTAAGTGTGGCCACGGCGTGTGGCTCTGACTGCCCGTGCACAAGTCAAGGGGTCAAAAGGAGAGCCCCTACTTTTGTACACCGCCAGGAGCCCCCGGGCCTGGGCCACACATAAGCACGCCGCATTGTTGGGATAGGCCCAGAACGGTGCATGGGCAGGTGGGGCGGATTTGACCGTAGTAACTTCCCGTCCGATGCGCTTCCCCACGACCCGTGTTGAACATGCGACGTGGAGGGTCGTGCGTGATGTGGGGGTCATGCATGGGGCGGTTCCTGCATGCATGCGTCACATCATGGTAAAGAGGCGGCTTGCGCCTTCCCCATAAAAGGAGGGAGGCGTAGAGGCACGACCCATTTACTTGGGTGGACTCGGGTCGTGGTCTTCAAGCCACCCGCTCCCCACGATCACGGGGTGGGGAGCGTCCGCTTCGCATGTCCCTTCAAGGCCGCTCGCTCGCCATGTGTCCCTCATGCAGGTGGCATGAAGTGGAGGCGGGAAACCGGGCCGTCGCTGATTGGGGCAGCGGGCCGTTCTTCATTGCCTGTGCCCGCGATGACTGGATTGGTCGAGTGGGGCGGCCGAGCCCCGACTCCGCCCCTTTATAATAAGGGGAGGGGGCGGCATTCCACATTCTTCCATCATCCATATCCTTCCACCTCCGCTTCTTTCTTCTATCCGCCATGGCGAGAGGAGACGCTGGCCCTTCGACGGTGGCGGTGAGGGTTGCTGCTCGTAAGCGCATTCCTCCTCCCCAAGAGCTCGTGGCGGCGGAACCAGCCACGATAGGAAGGGGGAGGGGGTGAGGCCGAGGTCGTTGTGGCGCTCGGGGGAGAGGAGGACGGGGAGGCGCATTGGCCTCGCCTCCGCCAGCGACGCCTCCCCCGACGGAGCGCCACGTCTGGGACCAACCCCGTGAGTTCTTCATCAGGCTGCGCCGGCCACCGCGTCGCCGCCTCTGTCTCCCTACCGCATTTGCTCGGGAGATGGAGCTCGATCCACTCCAGACCCTCTGGTTGGACATGAAGGGTTGCGGGAACAGCGGCACGCAGGTCGACGTTGACTTCCCCGCTCTTCATGTCATGTACGTCCGCCGCGGATGGAAGACGTTCACATGCAACCACAGCTTGACGACGGGGCTTGTCCTGTACTTCAAGTTAATGGAGGGCAACCTGCTTTCCGTCAAGGTCTTTGGAGATCTCGGAACTCGCTTGAAGTGCTGCGTTGAGAGCTCCTCCGACGATGAAGATTCCTCCTCGAGAGGGAGTGACGAGGAGGACAGCAACAACGACGACAAGGGAGTCGAGCGGCAGGATGCCGACTTCGACTGACCGCGCCGCCGATCCCTCGGCCACACGCCTTACTGAGGGCCATCCTCGCCAAGCTCTCCATCAAGATGCTCCCCGCCGTCTCCTTGGGCGGCTAGCGTAGGAGGGTCGAGCAAGGCGAGAAGGAGGGTAAAGGCTGTCAAATCGGAGTACGCTGGCACCGATGCCTTCATCGCGTATTGCTGGCCCACTTCCTCATCTTCCAACTCCTTTCCTGGCACCAAGATGTTCTCTTGGTGCCTTCTGCTCTTCGCACCTCGCCTAGGCGCTCTTTTTGCCATCCTGCCCTCTTGTTTCACCTTCTGAGGAGAGGGACAAGAAAGGGATTACGAGCATCTTATCTCTCCTTTTTTTAGTTTGTAAGCCTGCAGGCACTTGTTAATTTTAAGACATGTTATCCCCTTGCTCATGTTTTTAATTCCGTATGAACTATACCTGTATGGGATGGTTTTAATGAAAAAGGGTGCTTGCCGGGTTCTTTGTGCGTGAGCGAGGCCCATGCCAAGGATGAATCCTTGTTATTTTTAAGATAAACATTGTCGCCCGGCAACATGCCTTGCCGTCTCCCCACTTCGGTCGACCATTCTCGTGCTCTTGGCGGAGGCAGGGCGAAGTAGAGTTAGGCCCCTCGTTCATCTCCTTGCCACCGCGACTACTACCAAATTCCGACCCAGGAGGTAGCTCTTGGGTACGAGAAAGGGGGAGCATGGTGGTTTTAAGAATATAAACAAGGTTTCACATGTCCCAGTTCTATACGGAAATGCATAACAGGGGGATGAAAGACTTATCTGGATCCGTAGCCCCCGGCAACCTTGGCTCGCCGTGGTTGGATCCTTGTATCTTCAGCCCCCGGCAGTCTTGGCTTGCCGGGGCCGGAGAGCCGGTTCGTTCTCTTTTTCCTGAGCGGCTCAGCAGAATTGTCCGTGTGCCCTGTGCACCAAAGAGAACAGAAAGACGCACACTCGACCTCTAGGCTAGGGGGTATTCGCCGCTAAGCACTACCAACCTTAACTGAGGGAGAGACTTAACCTAGCATGCATGCTATAACTTAGGGCACCAACGCTTCATTTATTTATGCTCAGGGTCTGCACCTGGCTTTGTACAGAGGGTTACATGCCTTGCCAGCAAGGCTCGTACAAAAGGTGGTTCGCTGGGAGGCCCGGCAACCGCGCCTTATGGGTAAAACTTGCGAAGATGTTCAAAGTTCCAGGAATTGCTTACTGGGACATCATCTTTGGTCTCCAGGTGAACTGCGCCGAGCCTGGTGACTCGTATTTCCCGATAAGGGCCTTCCCACTTTGGCGTCAACTTGTTGGAATTCTTGGCTAACTGAACGCGTCGAAGAACAAGGTCGCCTTCCTCAAAGCTTCGGGCATGAACCTTGCGGCTATGGTAGTGGCACAAGCCTTGCTGGCAGCGTGCTGCTCTCACAGCCGCCTAAAGACGATCTTCCTCAAGGAGCGTTGCGTCATCTTGCTGCAATCGCTCTTGCTCAAGCTCGTCATAAGAGAGCACTCGAGGTGACCCGTATATGAGTTCCATGGGGAGAACTGCTTCTGCCCCGTATACCAGGGCAAAGGGTGTCTGGCCGGTGGTTCGATTTGGCGTCGTTCTGATCGACCAAAGAACCGCTGGCAACTCATCAATCCAGCGCCTTCCACTTTTGTGCAGCTTGCCAAAAGTCGTTGTTCTCAGGCCTCGCAGTACTTCAGGATTTGCCCTCTCCGCCTGGTCGTTGCTCCGTGGGTGTGCCACGGAAGCAAAACAGACCTTGCTGCCGAGGTCTCGGATGTAGTGCATGAAAGCGTGGCTTGTGAACTGCGTGCCGTTGTCGGTGATGACTCTGTTTGGCACACCAAAACGGCAGACTAGTCCCTTGAAGAACTTGGCGGCTGACTGTGTTGTCACCTTCCTCACTACTTCCACCTCCAGCCACTTTGTGAACTTGTCGATTGCAACGTACAAGTACTCAAAGCCCCCGACAGCACGGGGGAAGGGGCCCAGTATGTCGAGCCCCCAAACCAAAAATGGCCAGGAGAGAGGAATTGTTTGAAGGGCTTGAGCTTGTTGATGAAGCTTCTTTGAATGGAACTGTCACGCTTCACACATGGTTACTAGTGCCGCCGCATCCTAGAGGGTGGTGGGCCAGAAGAAGCCTTGCCGGAATGCCTTGCCGGCAAGGGCCCTAGACCCTATGTGAGAGCCACATATGCCTCCATGTATCGCTGCCAACAGCTCTAGTCCTTCCTCCCGGGGGATGCACTTCAATTTCACACCGTTTGGTCTTTTTCTGTACAAGACGTCATCGACGAACTGGTACAAGGCAGACCAAAGGGCTACTTTTTCTGCTTCCTCCTGCTCCTCAGGAAGTTCCCCTGTCTGGAGGAAACAGACGGTATGATGTGCCCATACCGGAGCCTGGGGCTCGACGGCAAGGACCAAAGGCATCTCTTCCGCCATGGGGGCAGCCATCTCTATGGCCAGGGCTTGGCGCCCTGCCGGATCCACCTGCCCCTTGGCAGGCTCAGAATGCGCGGCAACACCCTTTGCCGGTGGCCCCTGGGGTCCCGGCGGGAAAATACTTGTCGGGGCCCGATTTCCTCCGCTTGTTCCGCTCTGTTGACGGTTCGAAGGATGGTTGAGTTAACCGAAGCAGAAAGGTACCTTGTTCCATAGGTAGCTTAAATGCAGCGCGCTTTGACAGGTAGGCAGCTTTGTCGTTCTCTGCTCGGGGAACGTGCTCCTCTTGAATACCATCAAAGCGCTCCTCCATCTTCCTCACCTCTTCTACGTAGGCCTCCATCAACGGACTCTAGTAATCTTTGTTGACCTGTCTAACGACAAGCTGTGAATCACCCCTGACGATGAGCTTCTTCACCCCGAGGTCTGCCGCGATCCTAAGACTGGCGAGCAGCCCCTCATACTCAACAATGTTGTTTGTGGACATCTCCCTGGGAAAGTGCATCTGGATCACATACTTGAGGTGCTCTTTGGTGGGTGCGACAAGCAGCACACCGGCACCGGCGCCTTGTAGCGAGAAAGCCCCGTCAAAGTACATGATCCAGTCGCGACTTGCTTCCTTGTCGAGGAGAGCGGTCTCTTGGATTTCCTCGTCGGGCGTTGAGGTCCATTCTGCAATGAACTCTGTCAAGACTCTGCTCTGGATTGTCGAAGTACTTTCAAACTTCAACCCAAAGCTTGACAACTCCAAGGCCCACTCCACAATCCTTCCTGTTGCATCTGGGTTGTGCAGTATCCGTTGCAATGGGAGGCGGGTGACGACAGTAATCTCGTGGGCTTGGAAGTAATGACACAGCTTCCTCGAGGCCATAAGACCGAAGAGCAATTTCTGCACACAAGAGTACCTTGATGGCCCCCTGCAAGAGGGAGCTGACAAAGTAAACTGGGTGCTGCATCATCTTCTTCTGCACCACTTCACTTGGCTGCGCGGGCCCTGCCCCGATGGCGCCGGACTCTGCCGGGGGCCTTGCCTTGCCGGTACCAGGCCCTGCCGGGGGAATCTCTGACTTGCCATCCGCCGGTCCTGCCGTGGCCACTGCCTCTTCGTCGACCTCCCTCTGCGCCACTCGTGCGGCGCTGACTACTTGATTCATTGCCGTCAGATAAAGTAGCAATTGCTCGTGTGGTTTAGGCGCAACCAGTATTGGCGTAGAGGAAAGGTATTTCTTCAGATCCTACAACACTGCCTCGGCCTTTGGGGTCCACTCCATTGGGCCTGCCTTCTTCAAGATTTTGAAAAAGGGAAGGGCACATTCAGCGGATTTGGAGATGAACCTGCTCATGGTGGCAACGCAGCCAGTGAGTCGGCGCACATCCTTGATCCGCTTGGGTGCCTCAATCTGCTCAATGGCCTTGATCTTGTCTGGGTTTGCCTCGATCCCACGATGTGACACAAAGAACCCGAGAAGTTTTCCTGATGGGACGCCAAAGACACACTTCTCAGGGTTTTGCTTGAAGTTGATCTTGTGTAGGTTGGCAAACGTCTCTCCTAGGTCTTGTATAAGGGTCGCCTTGTCCTTGGTTTTGAAGACTATGTAATCCATATATGCTTCCATATTTCTATGTAGTTGGGGCTCAAAACCAATCTGGACCGCCCTTGCGAATGTCGAGCCAGCACTCTTCAACCTGGAAGGCATCCGTAAAAAGCAATACATACCACATGGGGTGATAAAGGTTGTCTTCTCTTCATCTTCTCTTGCCATGAAGATCTTGTGGTAGCCCAAGTAGGCGTCGAGGAATGACAAGAGATCACACCCGGCCATGGAGTCAACAATCTGGTCGATGCGTGTCAACAGGAAGGGGTCCTTAGGACAAGCCTTATTGACATCCGTGTAGTCACTACACAGCCTCCACTTCCCATTTGCCTTGCGCAGCACCACCGGATTGGCCAACCACGTCGGATGGAGCACTCCTCTCACCAAACCTTCCGCTTCCAATTTCCTGATCTCCTCTATGATGAATTCCTGTCGTTCCAAAGTTTGCTTCCTGACCTTCTGCTTGACGGGTCGCACATGGGGACAGAGAACAAGGTGGTGGTCAATCACTTCCCTGGGAGCGCCGGGGATGTCGGATGCTTGCCACGCAAACACATCGACATTCTCCCGCAGAAAAGTGATGAGCGCGCTTTCCTATTTGCTGTCGAGGGTGGAGCTTATGGTGAAAGCCCCTTGTCGGTGTCAAAACCGGCGGATCTCGGGTAGGGGGTCCCGAACTGTGCGTCTAGGCCGGATGGTAACAGGAGGCAAGGGACACGAAGTTTTACCCAGGTTCGGGCCCTCTTGATGGAGGTAAAACCCTACGTCCTGCTTGATTAATATTGATGATATGGGTAGTACAAGAGTAGATCTACCACGAGATCGGAGAGGCTAAACCCTAGAAGCTAGCCTATGGTATGATTGTTGTTCTGTATGTTGTCCTACGGACTAAAACCCTCTGGTTTATATAGACACCGGAGAGGGTTAGGGTTACACAAAGTCGGTTACAATGGTAGGAGATCTACATATCCGTATCGCCAAGCTTGCCTTCCACGCCAAGGAAAGTCCTTCCGGACACGGGACGAAGTCTTCAATCTTGTATCTTCATAGTCCAGGAGTCCGGCTGAAGGTATAGTCCGGCCATCCGGACACCCCCTAATCCAGGACTCCCTCAGTAGCCCCTGAACCAGGCTTCAATGACGACGAGTCCGGCGCGCAGATTGTCTTCGGCATTGCAAGGCGGGTTCCTCCTCTAAGTACTTCATAGAAGATTTTGAACACAAAGATAGTGTCCGGCTCTGCAAAATAAGTTTCCACATATTGCCATAGAGAGAATAATATTTACACAAATCTAATCTGCTGACGTATTCCGTAGTGTGACACACCACGGCCAAGCCTTTATCCGAGTCGTTTAATTATCCCACCTCAGCGCGTCATGCGAGGCGGTTTCCTTGGCACGTCTTGTTAAAGCAGAGATCGTGTCCCCTTATTCCGGGATTCTCATCAATACGGGCGTGGGTAACCCAACCGCTTCTAGGACTCCTAGATTATAGGCAAGTCCAAACGGACACGGAGAGGACGCTTGATATTCACCCTCTTTATAAAGGGACAAGGCTTTTATTTTTCCCTCCCGTGCTCAATCGAATCCTTCCCCCACCTCAAGCTCAAACACCCAAAGTTCAGGTCAGGTGCTCCGAACCTTCAGTCATGTCCGGATCTAGCCTTCAAGGCCGATGGGTGCCTTCCTCCGTCACGGAAGAAGACATCAAAAAGTTGAGGGAGGCCAGATATCTGACCGCCGAGGATTTTGCATCGGCTGCCTCCCCGAGGGCAGGCCGTCCCTCCCCCGAACCCAACGAGAACGTCGTGTTCGTCTCCCACTTCCTCCGAGGTCTAGGCCTTGCTCTGGATCCTTTCGTCAGGGGTTTGATGTTTTATTACGGGCTAGATTTCCATGATCTAGCTCCGGACTCCTTTCTTCATATCACGACATTTATTGTCGTGTGTGAGGCCTTCCTCCGGGTTACCCCTCACTTTGGCCTATGGCTCAAGACCTTTGAAGTAAAGCCGAAGATGATCGAGGGGCAACATGCAGCGTGTGGAGGTGCCTCAATACGCAAGATGACGGGAGCTCCGTGGCCCAAAGGTTCCATCCAGAGGTGTCTGAATTGTGGCAACAGGAGTGGTTCTACATCACGGCTCCTAGAAGTGCCAAGTGGGCGGCCGCCCCTGTTTTCCGCTCGGGCCCTCCACCACAACTGATGTCATGGATCAGCAGAGGTCTGAGCTGGGGTCCAGCCAAGGACGTGCCTATACTGCAAAGCCGCATTCGAGATCTCTTCAATGGAGATTTAGTTTGGTTGCGGTAATACAAGTTATGCTGGTTCGTCAAGTCCAGCCTTGCAAACGCCGGCCCCTTCGCTTGTGGGAGTTCAATCCCGAGGGACCGCGTGTCATTCAAAATTTCTCGGCCTGACGCACGAGGAGATGTACAAGTCATTCTTCGGACCTCAGGTAGAGTGTCCGGAAATCACCGAGGACGTGGGCCTGAGTAGTAACCGCGCCGCCGAACAGGTAAGGCATCTTCCGGCCGAACATACTATCTCTTTTGTTACGAAGTTATTTCTGAGAGTTTGCTTTTTGACCAGGACTGGTA
>NC_053026.1:111067725-111094577 GCF_003073215.2 Triticum urartu | reverse complement strand
AGGTACTGTAATGAACTCATTCTTTATTTATTTTGGTGTTAAACCTACTTTATTCCAACTTCTCTATGGATTATAAACTATTTTACTAACCATAGATTCATCAAAATAAGCAAACAACACACGAAAAACAGAATCTGTCAAAAACAGAACAGTCTATAGTAATCTGTAACTAACGCAAACTTCTGGAACTCCAAAACATCTACCAAAATTAGAAGACCTAGATAATTTGTTTATTGATCAAAAGCAGTTGGAATCAGTATTTTATCACGTTCTGATGATTTTTAGTAATTCGGGCACTGAACGCAAAGTTTCTGGAAATTAGAGCAAGATCAAATAACTATCATCCAAGAAGATCCAATAGGTCTAGCTTGGCACAAACACTAACTAAAACACAAAACCACATCCAAACAGAGGGTAGATAGGTTATTTATTCCCTAACAGAAGAAAAACACGAAAAACAAAAAATAAAATTGGTTGCCTCCCAACAAGCGCTATCATTTAACGCCCCTAGCTAGGCATAAAAGCGAGGATAGATCTAGGTATTGCCATCTTTGGAAGGCAATCCATAAGTGGCTCTCATGATGGTTTCATATGGCAATTTTATTTTATTTCTTGGAAAGTGTTCCATGCCCTTTTTTCATGGAAATTGGAATCTAATATTCCCTTCCTTCATATCAATAATCGCACCAACCGTTCTAAGGAAAGGTCTACCAAGAATAATAGGGCAAGAAGGATTGCAATCTATATTAAGAACAATGAAATCTACGGGCACATAATTCCTATTTGCAACAATAAGAACATCATTAATTCTTCCCATAGGTTTCTTAATAGTAGAATCCACAATATGCAAGTTTAGAGAGCAATCATCAAGATTGCGGAAATCTAGCAAATCACACAAAGTTTTGGGGATAGTGGAGACACTAGCACCCAAATCACACAAAGCATAAAACTCATGATCTTTAATTTTAATTTTGATCGTTGGTTCCCACTCATCATAGAGTTTTCTAGGGATAGAGACTTTCAACTCAAGTTTTTCTTCATAAGATTGCATCAAGGCATCAACAATATGTTCGGTGAAGGCTTTCTTTTGACTATAAGCATGCGGAGAATTTAGCACGGATTGCAACAAAGAAATACAATCAATCAAAGAGCAACTTTCATAATTAAATTCCTTGAAATCCAATATAGTGGGTTTAGCAACATCTAAATTTTTATTTCTTTCAATCCCACTTTCGTCAATTTCATCATAGAGATCTAAATACTCCGAATTTTTTGAACACCTTCTAGGTAAAGGAAGATCATATTCAGTTTCATCAAGATTCATATTGCAAAACAAAGATTTGATAGGGGACACATCAATAACTTTTAGATCTTCATCTTGATTTTCATAGGTATTCGGTTTTGCGGCCATCTTATTGACTAAGGTAGCTTGCATGTTTGAAATTTCAGTAGTCATCTTTTCAAGACGAGCAATTTGGGATCTGATACCATCAAATTCTTTAGATATATCATCGAGCTCTTTGTTCATATAACTCATAAAACCTTTTTGTTCCTTAAGCTTGTTTGTAAAGAAATTATTATGCTCAAATTGCAAAACCATAAACTTCCTAACGTTGTTTTCGATCTCCTCTAACCTTTTAAAGTGAAGATCACCAAAATTTGGTAGAGCAATCGCGACAAACAAGCAATCCAACACACAAGAAAACAAAAGGCAAGCGAGAAAAATGCAAACGGAGAAGGGGGATAGAGAGAGAGGGCGATAAAACGGCAAGGGTGAATCGGGGGGGAGAGGAAAACGAGAGGCAAATGGCAAATAATGTAATGCGGGAGATAGGGATTGTGATGGGTACTTGGTATGTTGACTTTTTGCGTAGACTCCCCGGCAACGGCGCCAGAAATCCTTCTTGCTACGTCTTGAGCTTGCGTTGGTTTTCCCCGAAGAGGAAGGGATGATGCAGTAGAGTAGCGTAAGTATTTCCCTCAGTTTTTGAGAACCAAGGTATCAATCCAGTAGGAGCCCACGCTCAAGTCCCTCGTACCTGCACAAAGCGATAGCTACCCGCAACCAACGCGATTAGGGGTTGTCAAGCCCTTCAGTCACTTACGAGAGTGAGATCTGATAGATAGAATATTTTTAGTATTTTTGATATAAAGATGCAAAGTAAAAAGTAAAAGAAAAGTAAATAGCAAAACAATATAAAAGTGATGGAGATTGATATGATGAGAATAGACCCGGGGGCCATAGGTTTCACTAGTGGCTTCTCTCGAGAGCATAAGTTTTCTACGGTGGGTGAACAAATTACTGTTGAGCAATTGACAGAATTGAGCATAGTTATGAGAATATCTAGGCATGATCATGTATATAGGCATCACGTCCGTGACAAGTAGATCGAAACGATTTTGCATCTACTACTATTACTCCACTCATCAACCGCTATCCAGCATGCATCTAGAGTATAAGTTAAAAACAGAGTAACGCTTTAAGAAAGATGACATGATGTAGAGAGATAAATTCATGCAATATGAAATAAACCCCATCTTGTTATCCTCGATGGCAATGATACAATACGTGTCTTGCTGCCCCTTCTGTCACTGGGAAAGAACACCGCAAGATCAAACCGAAAGCTAAGCACTTCTCCCATGGCAAGAACTACCAATCTAGTTGGCCAAACCAAACGGATAATTCGAAGAGACTTGCAAAGATAACCAATCATACATAAAACAATTCAGAGAAGATTCAAATATTGTTCATAGATAGACTTGATCATAAACCCACAATTCATCGGTCTCAACAAACACACCGCAAAAGAAGAAGATTACATCGAATAGATCTCCACAAGAGAAGGGAGAACATTGTATTGAGATCCAAAAAGAGAGAAGAAGCCATCTAGCTACTAACTATGGACCCGAAGGTCTGAGGTAAACTACTCACACTTCATCGGAGAGGCTATGATGATGTAGAAGCCCTCCGTGATGACGGCCCTCTTCCGGCGGAGCTCCGGAACAGGCCCCAAGATGGGATCTCGTGGATACAGAAAGTTGCGGCGGTGGAATTAGGTTTTTGGCTCCTGTTCTGATCGTTTGGGGGTACGTAGGTATATATAGGAGGAAGGAGTACGTCGGTGGAGCACCGAGGGGCCCACGAGGCAGGGGGCGCGCCCTAGGGGGGTGGGCGCCCCCCACCCTCGTGACCGCCTCTTTGACTCCTTGGAGTAGGGTCCAAGTCTCCTGGATCACGTTCGGTGAGAAAATCACATTCCCGAAGGTTTTATTCCGTTTGGACTCCGTTTGATATTCTGTTTCTCCGATACTGAAATAGGCAAAAACAACAATTCTGGGCTGGGCCTCCGGTTAATAGGTTAGTCCCAAAAATAATATAAAAGTGGAAAATAAAGCCCAATATAGTCCAAAACAGTAGATAATATAGCATGGAGCAATCAAAAATTATAGATACGTTGGAGACGTATCAACTTCCACCTCCTTGGCCAATAGCCGAGGAGTGTTTGTCCTACATTATAAAGCCTTTATGAGGGCAAAGATTTACGACAAACAAGGCAATCTAGCCATACGGTTTTATAAACAAAGGTACGCAGAGAGATATGTTATATTACTGTTTAACATAAGAAATGTCTTCCAAAGAAAATAGTCCCGATATCGGTTCCTTTCTTTGGGTTGTCATGCTAAGCATGATCATGAAACCTCAGCTCCAATGTAAGAGAAAAATATCGAGGATTTAGTTTGGGAGGCCAGTTAATAGCCCTCGGTAGTGTTCGGCGACAGTCGAGGTCAAGCCGTAAACACTTCGGCCATTGTTATGAGTGGCCCGTCATTTAACACAGTCATCGGATCGCTGACCACTTTACCAGGATTTGTGACAGTCAGTTTTCGGCTTTCTCCACTGAGGTTCTTAACCATGTGAGCTGGAAGCACAATCGCAGTGGTTCTCCCTTTGCACGCCTAGCCGAACAAAGTGGAACGTAGGAAGCAAGTGCAGGAGCCGGGCAACCCAACTATTGACCGAAGACACAATTCAAAACCGATGCATATATAGCAATATCCGAGAATGTTTTTGCCGAATCTCTAAAGGTGTCCGGCATTGCACTGTGAGACTTGTGCTGGAAACACACAAATAGTTTAAAAGTGCCAAAAAGCTTGGAAAACCAAGAAACGTCAGTAAAAACATGACGTCCGAACAAGATCAAGTGTTCGGTGCCAATCCGAAAATTGGAAGAGAAAGAAAAGATTGTGCTTCTGTCGTGTTTTGACAATGACCAAGAAAAAACACATTTACAGCTCATATATAAATTTTAAGAGCCCCCAAGTGACTTGGGTAAGAAATTTATGTATAATGATTGTATGTACCGAAGTACTTATATCATATTTGTGTTCACCCAAACTTTAAACGCGTCTTAACCGACCATCGGCTTCTCCCTCTTCGGCCAAGGGCCGAAAAGTGTCATGTACTTCTCTTGTCGAGAGTATCGACGGTGTTTCCGATGACCAGGCAATCGGGCCATAAGGCTGGAACAGACAAAGCACGCTCAGGGAACTTATGCTATATTACTAACGAAGAGTAAGAAGCATCTTCGAAGAAAATAGTACCCCCACCGATACCTTTCTTCGCTGCTCATTATTATTATGAGACTTGTGCAATAGATTTTTTGTACTCATGAGTTCCGTTGTGTGCCGACCATGATTGAAAACAATAAGAGTGCTAGCTTTCGGCTTCACCCAGTCTGAGGTCAGAGCTCGGAGGACCCGGTCGTGACAATCGCAGAGGTGCTCCCTTTACTCCCTAGCCGAACAATCGGGAACATAGGGGTAAGCACAGGAGCCAGGCAACCCAGCTTGCAAATCGCTTAAGTCAATATGGTGCATATTGTTGCGTAATACTCGAACAAGGAACGAAGCCGTACAAGTATAATCATATGCAAGAGGAAAAAGCTTCATGAAGGAAGCCCCCAAGTAAACGGGGTATTTGAATTTGCATGCCACAAACAAAGTTTTGACAAGGAGATTTTTACAAGCAACTTTTTTCCAAAAAAGTATAATGCTTGGTCGAACCGAACACCAGTTAAAAATTAAAACTTTGAGCATGAAAGCGACTTAGCTGTTTAATGTGTTCGGCATTGATGACGCGGTCCGAGCTTGATGCGGGACAAGGTTCCATCCCCCAAGACGGTCCTGAGGTGGTGGAGCGGAGAGCTCGACACGCCGAAGTGGTGACATAGCACGGTCAATGCAGACCGGCAGAGTGATGCCGAAGTCCCCGGATCATTTTCTTGTGCACAAAAATTAGTGCAAACCGGAGATAATAGTAATAATAATTATTAAAAAAATCATTGCATAATAAATAATTTATGCAAAGTGAGTAATAAAACAAATATGGCCTGGTGCCGAAGTCAATGTCGATGTCGGGCGTCGGCGTGATACGGTAAAGGCGTGGCAAAGCCTGAATTCACAGGTCGGTCCGAGTTCCGAATGCGGCGTTCGCTGGACTATATACGGAAACTGACCGAACCACCATGCGACCACGTTAATGCGGCCACCATTTGATAGACCTGCGTACATATGATGGACAAACCAGAGTAATAATTCATTGGGAAAAATGTGCCCAAACAAAAATACTAGGATTAATAGCACCTGGTTTATTTGTTGTAGCAATCCGAAGAAAGGTGATTCCCAAAATTGGGACTCGATCCGCACACCCATTGCCTGATGAGCGATAAAGCGACGGCATGGCGGTGCTGACAAAGGTTGGCTTGCCGAGGCAAAGCCCTCGGTCCAGCTAACGTGACGGAGCTGGTCGGCTAGTGACGCCGAAGTCTCTGGAGTAGGTCGATGAAGAGATGGCGAAGCCCCCGGTCCAGCCGAGATATCGAAGCCTCGATGTCAGCCAATGAGTCAAAGTAGGTCGGCGTGATGGACACCAGCTTGAAGAAGCAATAGTGCGGCCCTGCCGATGCAGGTCGTGACGTGGGATGCCGGCTTGATGAAGTGACCGTGCGGCGATGCCGGTATGCCCGCTCCGTGTAATCGTGGGGCGGCGATGTTGGTGATGATTTATCCTTCGCGATGCCGGACTCTTGTTCGGCTTGCCGAGATGATGATCCGAAGAAGTTGAGCTCGGCTCAACAAAGTGACGACGTGTCTAGCGCAGGTCGGCAGCCTTGGAGCAATATTGCTGGACTGGTTTGACACCAGCATGATGATGAAGATGACCTCAGGGGAGGCTTAAAAATTTACGGGCACGTGTTTAAAAACAATGCACAATACCCTAGAAGAGAATTCCTCTAAAAAGGTTGTCCAATATCACGTTCATAAAAAAACATGAATTCGGGTCGGATCCATATTCGCGCAGAAAACGGATCCGAAAATTGGTCCACTCATCGAATGTTTCCCGGAGTTTGAACCATCAGATCGAGCTGAAATTTAGAGGGGTGGTAGATATGGGAATTCCGCAGTAGATGAACGGTTGTATCTTCCAAAGGACCTCTGAGCTGGGCTCTGGAGACCATGCCCAACACTTGTCCAGATTCTCGTCCAGATTTGACAGGGCTCCGGTATATCATAGATTGTCGGAGATTCCTCCATCGGAACTCGACGAAAATTTTGCATGGCTGTTTGTAGGACGTTAATTCCACACTATTTCCACTGAAGCAATCGTCAAACTGATGCGCGAGGAGGTGGTGACGGGCGAATACAAGTCGCTGTCCATAAAAACAGCACGGCCCCCCGAGGGCAATGTGACGTTGAGCCCTCGAGCCTCCATGGATGACTCCTCTATGATCATGATAGAGATCGGAATTGATGTTGAAGAAAGGCCCGTCCGAACATTGACGATCGAGATGAGCACGGTCCTCGTCGAAGCCAAGGTGACCTCGAGCAGGCGCGTCGCAGTTGACCTGCGAGTGAGCCATTGATCTTTGCCGATCACACAGCGGAACTCTCATGAAGCACCAATGTCGATGTCAAAACCGGCGGATCTCGGGTAGGGGGTCCCGAACTGTGCGTCTAGGATCGATGGTAACAGGAGGCAGGGGACACGATGTTTACCCAGGTTCGGGCCCTCTTGATGGAGGTAATACCCTACGTCCTGCTTGATTGATATTGATGATATGAGTATTACAAGAGTTGATCTACCACGAGATCGTAGAGGCTAAACCCTAGAAGCTAGCCTATGGTATGATTGTTGTATATATCTATCGACTAGCCTGGCCTCGGTTTATATAATGCACCAGAGGCCTAGGATAACAAGAGTCCTAGCCGAATACGCCCGGTGGGGAGAGTCCTTGTCTTGAATCGCCAAGTCTGGTGGATCTTCTTGTATGCGGTAGCTTGTCCGAACCTAGCCCATGGAGTATACGGCCATGGGGGTCCTTGGCCCAATCTAAACAGATCGGGAGACAACATGGTGAGTACCCCTAGTCCAGACCGTCACAGACAAACGTCAGATATAATTATTCTTTATAGCAAACAAGTCATCACAATAATCATCATAGATAGCAACTTTGTTCTCATAATCAATTGGAACCTCTTACGGAATAGTGGATTCATCACAAAATAAAGTCATGACCTCTCCAAATCCACTTCATCAATATAATCATCATAAATAGGAGGCATGCTTTCATCATAATAAATTTGCTCATCAAAACTTGGGGGACAAAAAATATCATCTTCATCAAACATAGCTTCCCCAAGCTTGTGGCTTTGCATATCATTAGCATCATGGATATTCAAGGAATTCATACTAACAACATTGCAATCATGCTCATCATTCAAATATTTAGTGCCAAACATTTTATAGATTTCTTCTTCTAGCACTTGAGCACAATTATCCTTTCCATCATACTCACGAAAGATATTAAAAAGGTGAAGCGTATGAGACAAACTCAATTCCATTTTTTGTAATTTTCTTTTATAAACTAAACTAGTGATAAAACAAGAAACTAAAAGATTCGATTGCAAGATCTAAAGGATATACCTTCAAGCGCTAACCTCCCCGGCAATGTCGCCAGAAAAGAGCTTGATGTCTACTACACAACCTTCTTCTTGTAGACATTGTTGGGCCTCCAAGTGCAGAGGTTTGTAGGACAGTAGCAAATTTCCCTCAAGTGGATGACCTAAGGTTTATCAATCCGTAGGAGGCGTAGGATGAAGATGGTCTCTCTCAAGCAACCCTGCAACCAAATAACAAAGAGTCTCTTGTGTCCCCAACACACCCAATACAATGGTAAATTGTATAGGTGCACTAGTTCGGCGAAGAGATGGTGAATACAAGTGGTATATGGATAGTAGATAAAGTTTTGTAATCTGAAAATATAAAAACAGCAAGGTAACTAATGATAAAAGTGAGCGTAAACGGTATTGCAATGCGTTGAAACAAGGCCTAGGGTTCATACTTTCGCTAGTGCAAGTTCCCTCAACAATAATAACATAATTGGATCACATAACTATCCCTCAACATGCAACAAAGAGTCACTCCAAAGTCACTAATAGCGAAGAACGAACGAAGAGATTATGGTAGGGTACGAAACCACCTCAAAGTTATTCTTTCCAATCAATCCGTTGGGCTATTCCTATAAGTGTCACAAACAGCCCTAGAGTTCGTACTAGAATAACACCTTAAGACACAAATCAACCAAAACCCTAATGTCACCTAGATACTCCAATGTCACCTCAAGTATCCGTGGGTATGATTATACGATATGCATCACACAATCTCAGATTCATCTATTCAACCAACACATAGAACCTCAAAGAGTGCCCCAAAGTTTCTACCGAGAATCACGACGAAAACGTGTGCCAACCCCTATGCATAGGTTCATGGGCGGAACCCGCAAGTTGGTCACCAAAACATACATCAAGTGCACGTGGTATCCCATTGTCACCACAGATATCCACGGCAAGACATACATCAAGTGTTCTCAAATCTTTAAAGACTCAATCCGATAAGATTACTTCAAAGGGGAAACTCAATTCATTACAAGAGAGAAGAGGGGGAGGAGAAACATAAGATCCAACTATAATAGCAAAGCTCGCGATACATGAAGATCGTATCACCTCAAGAACACGAGAGAGAGAGATCAAACACATAGCTACTGGTACATACCCTCAGCCCTAAGGGAGAACTACTCCCTCCTCATCATGGAGAGCACCGGGATGATGAAGATGGCCACCGGGGAGGGATTACCCCCTCTCTGGCGGCGGAACTCCCGATCTATTGTGCGTTCTGGAAGTTTTAGGGTATATGGAGTTATATAATCGGAAGAAGTACGTCAGGGGTGTCACGAGGGCCCCACGAGGCAGGGGGGCACGCCCTAGGGGGGTGGGCGCGCCCCCTACCATCGTGAGATCCTCCTTCCTTCCTTGACGTAGGGTCCAAGTCCATCGGGTGTGTTTCCTTCCAAAAATAATTTCTCCAGTTGATTTAGTTCCGTTTCGACTCCGTCTGATATTCCTTTTCTTCAAAACACTGAAATAGGCATAAAACAGCAAATCTGGGCTGGGCCTTCGGTTAATAGGTTAGTCCCGAAAGTAATATAAAAGTGGATAATAAAGCCCAATATTGCCCAAAATAGCAGATAATATAGCATGGAGCAATCAAAAATTATAGATACGTTGGAGACGTATCAGTGCGCCACTAGTAATAGAAAAAATTTGGTTTCGAAATTTTTCTTTTGGATTTTTTTTCAAAATATGATACGTAATATGACCGGGACGTTTGAAATATTTTTTCAAAATTTCATCACTAATGAACATGAACAAAGTCCTAGACATCAACAAGGTTTAATAGGATTGATATGATAGATATATCAACAATTGCTTGTTAAGTGAGGTGGTGCTGGGGTTGGATAGAACTGCGAAGTTAAGCGTGCTCGGGCTGGAGTAATGTTTAGATCGGTGACCTTCCTGGAAGTTTGACCACTTAGTGCGATTTGACTTGAGATTAAGCATATTGACCTGAGATTAAGCCATACTGACCCGAGATTAAGAAAAAAACGAAAAAAAATCTGAAAAAAAGTTTGAAAAAAATTTGTTATTAATGGCACACTTCTATGTGGTGCGCCATTAATATGTCAGATAGTAGTGGCGTCTATGATAGTAATGGCGCACCAAATGTGCGCCATTACTATTTGTTACTAGTGGCATGGTAATAGTGGCGCACCTATAGTGCGCCATTAATGGCAAAAATAGGTGCGCCACTAACATGCCTTTTTCTAATAGTGACTAAGCTTCATCTTATGAAATGCAATGAACTTGTGAATAATATCATTAAGGTTCTTTAATGATTAATTGGGAAAGTGCATCTCAATGTCCTTCCATAAAGTGTATGCGCATTCAAACTTTTGGATACGAACAAGCACATATTCAGGTAGTCCTCTAATGATAAGATTGACGGTTCTAAGATTACGAAGCATGTTAGTTTCCTCTTCATGAGTGGGGTGCCACGGATCAATAGGAGTGTCGGTGCAACAAACCCTGGGTCTATTGCCCAGACTGCGTGCGGGCACGAGAATGAGATTATGGCACCAACCCAAGTCAGGGCACATGAAACCAAGATCGTCGAAAAACCAACATGTAGATGAAGAGGACCAAAATCAAGCCAGAGAAGCAAGACACCACCAGGAGAAAAGCCTCCCTTGCCGGGCAGGCGCGCTCGGCGAAGGCGGGATCACCCCCGAAAGAAAACGTCCAAGACGTCATGGTAGGACCTGCCGGGACTCACAGAGGCAAAACCACCTCACCTAACTACTCTGCCACAACCCACGTCGCCAATCGATGCAGTGTCAAGCCGCAAAGTGAATAAGTGGCAGCCATTCGCCACATGGCGGCATCTTTCTACGCGAGAAGCCTACGAACGACACATGTCCTGCAACGTGTCAAACAAGCAAGTGTGAAGCTGGCAAGATAGCCCGGCAAGGCTTGCCGGGAAAGCAACGATGTGACGTTGAGTGGCGCATTTAATGCACCCTGTCATCCTGTAGAGTTAGATATGATAGCATTGTTTGCTATCTTATCAGTTCATAATGACTATTTTCCATTGTGGTGACCCCTTAACCTATAAAAGGTGGCCCATGGCAACCGTACAAAGGGTTAGAAGGTTTAATCCCCACGCATTCGCACGCGCGTAGCCACTGCCGCCCCTAAGCAACCTTGCCGGGCAGGTGTACTACGCTCCACCAAATTTCTTCCACCATCAATCCACCAAAGCAGGAGTAGGGTTTTATGCCTCACGACGGCCCGAACTTGTGTAAAATCGCTCGTGTGATCTCTGCCATGCCGCCCCACGCTCTTCTGCTCTTTGTACGACGTGACATCCCCCCTGACGAACCACCAAGGGACCCTTGGTCCCATAGGTGGCCATGGTTTCCGACGACATCTTTCGCGCACCGGGTAGGGGGATCACTTGCATGAACCTGAAAGCATGTGCAGCGTGTCATCTTCATCAACGTCTTCATCTTCGACGGCGCCATCAACCATGGCGCCCAAGAAGAAGTCTGGTGCTTCGGCTCATCTGTCCACCTTGAAGGCTCCGCCACCAGCGGCTACCAATGCTACGAGGGATGCAGAGGCGTGCGAGGAAGTGGACGCTTCTAGGGACGTGGTCAGAGCAGGCGGCGTCGTTACCACTTCCCCTGTGGCCGAAGTAGGAGCAGGAGGCACCAGAGAAGAACAGCATCAGCAACACACCGACGGCCACGCTCCACGAGGTACGAGTGAAGGGGTTACTCCGTCTATCCCCCTTCTTGTCACCGACAAGCACAACCGCAGCAATGGCGCTCGGTCCGGGGCAAATCACCGCCGTCCGGTCGCCCCCGCCACGGGAGCGGCCGTAGCGCGAGCATCTCCCTCAAGCGCCTTTGCCACACCACTATGCCATCCTAGTGGTCGCCCCACAACAGCGGGGATGTGGTACTGTCGGTGCTGGCACCGTCAGGAGCCGGGTGATGGTGCGATCTACATCGTCGTTGTAACAGCCCGGATATGATTTACCCAATTTGTACTCCAACTCTTGCCGTTTACGGCGTTAAGTTATTTTATTTTCTCGGGTTCGAGTTTTTGTCTCCGTGTGTTGTTGTCATTGTCATGCATCTTCATATAATGTCATCATGTGCATTGCATTTGCATATGTGTTCGTCCTCATGCATTCGAGCATTTTCCCCGTTGTCCGTTTTGCATTCCGGCGCTTCGTTCTCCTCCGGTGGTCATTTCTACCTTTCTTTCGTGTGTGGGGATTAAACATTTCTGGATTGGACCGGGACTTGCCAAGCGGCCTTGGTTTACTACCGGTAGACCGCCATTCAAGTTTTGTACCATTTGGACTTCGTTTGATGCTCCAACGGTTAACCGAGGGACCGAAAAGTCCTTGTGTGTCTTGCAGCCCAACACCCCTCCAAGTTGGCCCAAAACCCATCAAAACCCTCTCCATCATCTAGAGCGTTCGATCACGATCGCGTGGCCGAAAACCGCACCTCATTTGGACACTCCTAGCTCCCTCTATGCCTATATATACCCCCCCCCCATTCCAAATTTCGGATCTCCCCGTCCAAACCCTAAAAAAACCACCTCGTGCCGGCCGGATAGCGTCCGCCGCCACCTTCGGCCAACCGGGGCGCGCCACGTGGCCATCGCCGCCTTCCTCCGCCGCCGCCCCGGGAGGCCCGAACCGGGCCCCCGAGGCCCATCGCGGCCACCGCCGCCCTTCTCCTTCGCCATCGCCTCCCGTCGTCTCGCCCGATCCACCTCTGTCGCGGATCCGCCGCCCTGCCGCCGTCCAAGGTCGCCGCTGGCGCCACCCGACCGACCCGCGCCGCCCGCCGCCTCTTCGCTCGCCCGCCGTCCTCGACGCCGACCGCCGTCGCGGCTCACCTCGCCGGCGTCCGCCTCCCCAAGACCCGGCCGGCCCTTCCCCGGCGGCCTCGAGCTCGAACTCCGGCGGTCTCCCCGTCAAACTCCGGCGAAGATCCCCTGGCGAACCTCGGGAACCACACCTCAGATCCAGATCCGGATATTTTGGGTTGACTTTTTGCCCCGTTTCCAGTAATTTTTGCATAATTCATCTTGCCGTAACTCCTCATCCGTAGCTCCGTTTTGGGCATATAGCATATCAAAATGTTTGTCTCAGAGAGCACATCATTTCATCTCATTGCATCATTTTCATTTGAGTTCATCTTGATGCCCGAAATGCTGTTAGAAGAATGCTATTTGAGTTAATTGTCAGATCTGCTGCTCCAATTAGATATTTGTCATTTTTTCCATGATTAATATGTGCATGATATGCCCCTGGGCTCTACATGTGTTTTGTTATATGTTTTGCCATCTATCCAGAGGTGCAACCCATGTATTTTTGTGATGTGTGTGGTGACTTAGCACAAGCTTGCAAAGTGGAGCATTCGTTAATGCTGATTTCAGGGACTTAGCATTTCCACTAAGTCCTTGGACTGTTTATCTCATATGCCATATGTTCATGTTGTTTCCTAGTGATCCGTGCCTCTTTTGAGGATGATCAGTAAGGATGTTTTGTTAATCTTGTAGTGCTCTATCCATCCATGTCTTTGTTTGCAATTATGGAGCACCCTAGCTTGAGTCAATCGAGCTCTACTTTTGTCATTTCGTGAATCTGGGCAGATTGTCTACTTGTTAGCGATTTTGCCGAGGATGTTGTAGTTGATCCGTGCATGCTATGCTATTGTTCTTGCCATGTCTAGCTTGTATTTTGTGTATTCTTGATGGGTGTATGCTTAGATTGTCATGACTTGCTCTGTAGTGAGTGCATCGAGCTCGTAAACATGCCTACTTGATATCTGTTTCAGCATGCTCCAGTTTTCACTAAGTCTGAGAACTGATTATGTTTTTGCCATGTTCACATGCTTGCAATTGTATTTTCTGATCCCTTTTGGCTCAAGGTCACTAAGGGACTTTTGTTAAGCTCTTTGAGTAGCTCCATGCCATGCTTTACTTTGCCATGTTTAGGTCCTGTAGCATGTAGTTTTGTTGCTCCAAAGAGTGCTACCTGATCTGAAATCTGTTTACCAAATGCATTTTCGCCATGCTTGTTTGAACTTGTTAATGAATGAATGGGCCGTAGCTCAGTGTTCATATTTTGTTAAACATCTTGAATGGATCCCTACCATGTATTTTGATGCCATGTTTGGGTGCTGTAGCATGTTCATCTTGTTGCATTTAGATGGCTACTTGCTGTAAATCGCAGAACGTGGCCATATTTGAATTGCTTGCCATTTCCAAACCGTAACTCCGATTCCGGCGTTCTTCATATCGTTTCAAGTGATTTCATCTCATATTTCCAGTGGCACACTTGGTTTTCCAAGTTGAGTCCAGGTTCATGCTTTCCTTGTCAAATCTTGCATATGCATCACATATTGCATCCCGCATAGCATACCATGTTTGCATCATATTGTTTGAGCCTTGCATGTGGTTGATTGTGTCCTTGTTGGTTGTTTGTCTTGTTTGGGTAGAACCGGGAGACAAGTTCCCTAACGAGGAGCCCGTTGAGTTTGCTTTCGAGGATCCAGTCAACTCTGACAACTTTGCAGGCAAGATGATCATACCCTCAAAATCACTACTATCTTTGCTTTGCTAGATGCTCGCTCTTTTGCTATGCCTATATACTTGGTAAAGGGTGGAAGGCTCGGCCTCTCGCCTAGTATTTTGTTCCACTCTTGCCGCCCTAGTTTCCGTCATATCGGTGTTATGTTCCCGGATTTTGCGTTCCTTATGCGGTTGGGTTATAATGGGAACCCCTTGATAGTTCGCCTTGATTAAAGCTTTTCCAGCAATGCCCAACCTTGGTTTTACCATTTGCCACCTAGCCTCTTTTTCCCTTGGGTTTCCAGAGCCCGAGGGTCATCTTATTTTAAGCCCCCCCTGGGCCAGTGCTCCTCTGAGTGTTGGTCCAAACTAGAGTCATGTGCAGCGCCCCCTCGGGGAAACTCGAGGTTTGGTTTTAGTTGTATGGGCGCTCATCTGAGTGTGCCCTGAGAACAAGATATGTGCAGCTCCTATCGGGATTTGTCGGCACATTCGGGCGGTGTTGCTGGATTGGTTTTAACTTGTCGAAGTGTCTTGAAGAACCGGGATACTGAGTCTGATCAGAATGTCTCGGGAGAAGGTCTATTCCTTTGTTGACCGTGAGAGCTTGTCATGGGCTAAGTTGGGACTCCCCTGCAGGGATTTGAACTTGCGAAAGCCGTGCCCGCGGTTATGGGCAGATGGGAATTTGTTAATGTCCGGTTGTAGATAACTTGAACCTTAACTTAATTAAAATGAATCAACAGTGTGAGTTACCGTGATGGTCTCTTCTCGGCGGAGTCCGGGAAGTGAACACGGTATTGGAGAAATGCTTGCGCAGGTTGTCCTTTAGTTACTCGTTCGCGCTTTGCCTCCTCTTCTCGCTCTCTTTTGCGAACAGGTTAGCCACCATATAGGCTAGTCGCTTGCTGCAGCTCCACATATTTACCCTGCCTTACCTATAAGCTTAAATAGTCTTGATCGCGAGGGTGCGAGATTGCTGAGTCACTGTGGCTCACAGATTACTTCCAAACCAGATGCGGGGCCTGATGATTCCACTCCAGATGGCACGCTTGAGCTCAAGTGGGAGTTCGACGAGGACTCTCAATGATACTACGTGTCTTTCCTTGATGATCAGTAGTGGTGCCCAGTTGGGGGTGATCGGGACCGTGTCGCATGTTGGGTTATCTTTTATTTTGGCGCCGTAGTCAGGCCATGAGTGTTTGAATGTTGTAATGCTATTTATGTACTTTGTGTGATGTGGCGAGTGTAAGCCAACTATGTATCTCCCCTTTTATTAATTATATTACATGGGATGTTGTGAAGATTGCCTAACTTGCGACATTGCCTTCAATGCGATTATGCCTCTAAGTCGTGCCTTGACACGTGAGAGCTATAGTCGCATCGAGGGCGTTACAGTCATCACCCATGCCAAGTATAGCTACAGAGGCCGTGGCGCAGGCTCAGCTCCTGCTGAGGTTTCCACCAGCGGCCGAGCACATGGACGAATGGTGTGCTACCATCCAAAGTCTGCTCAGCTTTGCCGAGGCTGGGGGCCCATAGCGAGTTGGCCCGCCACGGCCTCCCCAGGTGATGACAACGGCTCGTGCGGCTAGCCGTACGGAAGGGGCCACCCTTACGGTGCAGTCACCGCCACGGCAGCCAGTGTGAGCTCTTGATGGCCTCTTCTGACCCTCGAGCATGTCCAAGCCGACGGCGAGCCCCAGAGGATGGGCGGAGGGGAGACATGCGCGTCGTCGTTGAGCGACACCGTGATGACTACCACCGGACCGGTGGGTGTGATGGCCCCGACGTCGACGAGCCTGCGCCCGGTATTGGCGGGTACCTACCTTTTGAGGTTGGGTGCCCTGCGTTTACTCGTGAGCTGTGGCAAGTCCATTGGCCGCCCATTCGCACGTTCAAGCCAGAGATATCTGAGAAGTACGATGGAAGACTGAACCCGACAGAGTTTCCGAGCATCTACACCATCGCCGTTCAGGCTGTTAGGGGAAGAGATGAGAAGGTGTTTACCAACTACTTCCCTTTGGCTCTCAAGTCCAATGTGAGGTCTTGGCTATTGCACCTGCCAGAGAACTCCATTTTGTCATGGGCTGACCTGTGCCCTGAGTTCATTGGCGCATTCACTGGTGGCCATCAAGAGCTAGGCAGGCCCAGCGACTTGCGGCTTCTCCAACAGAAAGAAGGTGAGACCCTCCGGAAGTATTTGCAGAGATTTAGCAAGGTCCATAGGAACATCCCGAATATCCATCCGGCAGCGGTGATAGCTGCCTTCCAGTCCGATGTGCACAACCGCAGGATCTATTCCAAGATGAATGTACGGTTCCCAAGACTGTGAAGGAGCTTTACACCTTGGTGGAAAAGTGTGCTCGGATGGAGGAGTGAAGGAAGTTGCCCGGGCAGGAGGATTGTGTCAACGTCGATTTAGAAGATGATGAAAAATCCACTAGTGAGAAGAAGGGCAAGAAGCGCAGTAAGAAGCGCAAGGATAAGGCAGTGATGACTGTTGAAGGATCGGGTACGCCTAGTACCGGCAAGAAGGCTAAGGCCGAAGTGCCCGACAAGCAAGCTGCCGTGTACGCTGACTGCCGGGAGGCCGCGGCTGTCAAGAAGGCCGGGAAGGGTGATGGTCCATACTACAAGATCCATCGGATCAAGGGCCCTGACCTTCAAGAGTGTTATCAAGTTGAGCAGCTCGTCAAGAGGCAGAGAGCAGAATATGAGAAGCGTGACAAGGAAAAGGGTTACAATGTCGCCGTAAGGGCCGAGGCGATGAAGAAAATCGCCCCGACAAACCCATCTGGAACAAAGGAAAACCCGCCAGAGGTAGAGAGAAGGAAGCCTGTGATTATGAGAGTGATGGAGGGGATGAAGTGGAAACCCTGTGCATTGACAGGGGGTGCATCTCTACATGCCTCTCACCGCCAACTCAAACAGTGGGCACGTGAGGTCAATGCCTTGGAACCAGCGCCAGGAGCCCAGAAATCACTCAAATGCTCACGCACGCCCATCATCTTTGACGAAGAGGATCATCCTGATTGTACCATTGCGGTAGGATGTTTTCCATTGTTGGTCTCTCCAACAACTCGCAACCTCAAGGTCACAAAAATGTTAGTGGATGGCGGGGCCGGGTTTAATCTGATTTCCCCGGTAGTCATCAGCAAACTTCAGATAGCAGAGGAAGAGTTAACCCCGGCAGGTGTCATCCAAAGGGAAATATCATGCTGCCGGTGACATTTGGGGGAGAGCTGAACTATCGGACCGAGAAGATTGTGTTTGATATGGTTGACCTCCCTTTGTCGTACAATGGAATCCTTGGACGCCCAGCCCTGGCTAAATTCATGGCGGCATCCCACTATGCCTACAACACCTTGAAGATGCCTGGGCCGATAGGAGGCCTTTCCATCCCATCAGATGAGAAGGACGCAATCATTTGCATGGACAAGATGTACAGGGACACAGTCACGGTAGAGGCAGCGGCAGCAGCGGTTCCTGCCAAGGAGGATAGAGGAAGGAAGAAGGGTAGCAAGGACACTGGCAAGGAATCCGGAAAGCGTATCTATTCGGAGTACGTTGTGCCCATTGATGACTTCTCGGAGAATTCCAACAGCAAAAGATCCAAGGTCACTGCCACCCAAGTAAAGAAAGTCCCGGCAGGGCTGGCTGGCATTGATGGTACTTGCACTATCAGCGCCACCTTCGATGACAAATAGGAAAGCGCGCTCGATGCCTTCCTACAGGTGAATATCGATGTGTTTACTTGGCAACCATCTAATATCCCCGGTGTTCCTAGGGAGGTAATCGAGCACCACCTTGCTATCTGCCCACATGCCCGACCCGTCAAGTAGAAAGTCCAAAAGCAGGACTTGGAGAATCAATAGTTTATGGCAGCGGAGATCAAGAAGCTTGAAGCAGCTGGTTTGGTCAGAGGAGTGCTACATCCCACATGGTTAGCAAATCTTGTTCATAAGCCTAACGGGAAATTGGGGTTGTGCATAGATTTTACAGATCTCAATAAGGTTTGCCCGAAGGACCCATTTCCCTTGCCGCACATCGATCAGATTGTGGATTCCACTTCAGGCTGCGATTTGCATTCCTTTCTGGACGCATATTCCGGGTATCACCATATTTTGATTGATACGTCCATTTTGCATGATGTTTTCTTACTGTTATTTATGATGTTTTTATGCATAATAATTCTTTTGGAGTAATTCTAATGTCTTTTCTCTTATAATATTCAAGGTACACACAAAGAGGGAGGATTCCGCCAGCTGCAAATCTGGACCTGGAAAAGCTACACTAGGCTACCTATTCTGCACAACTCCAAAGAAGTTGAAACTTCACGGAGAATCTTTATGGAATATATGAAAAATATTGGAGCAAATAAATACCAGATGGGGCCACCCTGGTGAGCACAAGACACCAGGGCGAGCATGGGCCCCTAGGCGTGCCCTGGTGGGTTGTGCTCACCCAGGCCCACCTCCGGTGCCCATCTTCTGGTATATAAGTCATTTTTACCTAGAAAAAATAATGAGAGAACTTTTGGGACGGAGCTCCACCGTCTCGAGCCAGAACTTGGGCAGGAGCACTTTTGCCCTCCAACGAAGGGATTCCGCCAGGGGAACTTCCCTCCCGGAGGGGGGAAATCATCGTTCTCATCATCACCAACAACTCTCCCATCTTGGGGAGGGCCATCTCCATCAACATCTTCAAGAGAACCATCTCATATCAAACCCTAGTTCATCTATTGTGTTCAATCTTGTTACCGGAAATATAGATTGGTGCTTGTGGGTGACTAGTAGTGTTGATTACATCTTGTAGTTGATTACTATATGGTTTATTTAGTGGAAGATTATATGTTCAGATCCATTATTCTATTTAATACCCCTCTGATCTTGAGCATGTTTATCACTTGTGAGTAGTTACTTTCGTTCTTGAGGTCATGGGAGAAATCATGTTGCAAGTAATCATGTGAACTTGATATGTGTTCGATATTTTGATAGTATGTATGTTGTGATTCCCTTAGTGGTGTCATGTGAACGTCGACTACATGACACTTCACCATATTTGGGCCTAAGGGAATGCATTGTAAAGTAGTTATTAGATGATGGGTTGCAAGAGTGATAGAAGCTTAAACCCTAGTTTATCCGCTATTCCTTAAGGGACCGATTGGATCCAAACGTTTAATGCTATGGTTAGGATTTATCCTTAATACTTTTCTCGTAGTTGCGGATGCTTGCGAGGGGGTTAATCATAAGTAGGAGGTTTTTTCAAGTAATAACAACACCTAAGCACAGGTCCGCCCACATATCAAGTTATCAAAGTAGCAAACACGAATCGAATAAACATGATGAAAGTGACTAGATGAAATTCCCGTGTACACTCAAGAACGCTTCGCCTATTATAAGAGATCATTTTGGCCTGTCCTTTGCCTCGAAAGGATTGGGCTACCTTGCTGCACTTTTCCTATTATTATCATTACTTGCTTGTTACAAAATATCTTGCTATCAAACTACTCTGTTACTTACAATTTTAGCACTTGCACACATTACCTTACTGAAAACTATTTGTCATTTCCTTCTGCTCCTCGTTGGGTTTGACACTCTTCCTTCTGCTACAATTGATCCCCTATACTTGTGGGTCATCAAGGCTATTTCCTCGCACTATTACCGGGGAGTGAAGCGCCTTTGGTAAGTGGAATTTGGTAAGGAAACATTTATATAGTGTACTGAAATTTATTGTCACTTGTTACTATGCAAAACAATCCTTTCAGGGGTTGTTTGGGGTATCTTCACCTCGAACGGAACCACAATTAGCTACCCCTAAACCTAATACACCTACTGAAAATATTGAATATGAAATTCCTTCGGGTATGATAGAACAACTGCTAGCTAATCATTACATGGGAGATGGAACCGAACATCCTGATATGCACTTGATATGTGGAACAAATTTGTGGATTGTTTAAGCTTGCAGGTTTACCCGGAGATGAAGTTAAGAAGAAGGTTTTCCCTTTATCTTTGAAGGGAAAAGCTTTGGCATGGTATAGGCTATGCGATGATATTGGATCTTGGAATTGGAATCGATTGAAATTGGAGTTCCACCAAAAAATTATCCCATGCATCTAGTTCATCGTGATCGGAATTACATATATGATTTTTGGCCTCATGAAGGAGAAAGTATCGCTCTAGCTTGGGGGAGGCTTAAGTCAATGTTATATTCATGCCCCAATAATGAGCTCTCAAAAGAAATTATTATTCAGAATTTTTATGCTCAGCTTTCTCATGATGATCAATCCATGCTCGATACTTCTTTTACTGGTTCATTTATGAATAAGACTATAGAATTCTGGTGGGATCTTTTGGAAAGAATTAAACACAACTCTGAAGATTGGGAACTCGATGAAGGTAAAGAGTCAGGTATTAAGCTTAAGTATGATTGTGTTAAATCTTTTATGAATACCGATGCTTTTCAAAAGTTTAGCACTAAATATGGACTTGACTCTGAGATGGTAGCCTCCTTTTGTGAATCATTTGCTACTCAGGTTGATCTCCCTAAAGAGAAGTGGTTTAAATATCACCCACCTATTAAAGAAGAAATTAAAGAACCTGTACTAGCTAAAGAAGAAACTATACTTTATAATGTTAATTAAGTTGTTCCTACTTCTTATATTGAGAAACCACCTTTTCCTGTTAGGATAAAGGAACATGCTAAAGTTTCAACTGTGTTCAACAAAAGTTATATTAGAACACCTAAACCTGATGAACAAATTATAGTAGAACCTAGTGTTGCTATGTTTAAGGATCTCTTGGAAGAAAATATAGATGGGCATGTTATTACTTCTATGAAGAAGCTTCTAGAATTGCCAAACGCGATAAAAAGGATAAACATAGACCTGTTGTTGGCATGCCTATTGTCTCGATAAAAAGGATAGACATAGACCTGTTGTTGGCATGCATGTTGTCTGAGTTAAAATAGGAGACCACTGTTAACATGGTTTATGTGACATAGGTGCTAGCACGAGTGCTATTCCCTATTCCTTATATCAAGAAATTATGAATGACATAGCACCCGCAGAGATAGAAGACATTGACGTTACTTTTAAACTTGCTAATAGAGACACTATATCACCAATTGGGGTTGTTAGAGATGTTGAAGTCTTGTGTGGGAAAATAAAATACCTACTGATTTTCTTGTTCTTGGTTCCCCACAAGATGACTTTTGTCCCATTATCTTTGGTAGACCTTTCTTGAGCACTGTTAATGCTAAGATCGATTGTGAGAATCAAACTGTCGGTGTTAGTTTTGGTGATGAGTCTCAAGAGTTTAATTTTTCCAAGTTTAGTAGAAAGCTTCATGAAAAGGAATTGCCTAGTAAGAATGAAATAATTGGTCTTGTTTCTATTGTTGTGCCTCCTACTGGTCCTCTAGAACAATATCTGCTAGACCATGGAAATGATTTACATATGCATGAAAGAAATGAAATAGATAAGATTTTCTTTGAACAATGCCCTCTACTTAAACACAATTAAAAAATTCTACATTGCGATTTACTAGGAGGGACGCATGGCTCCCACCTCCACCCCCCGCCCCGTAACCCTAGCCACCTACCACACCGGCGATCAGCCCACCTGGCCGTGGGTTTTCACATTTGATCGCACCATTCTCTCTGGCATCCACTGCTCTCTATGTTGGTTGTCTCCTCCATGGCAGTATACGCTTCCATCTCCTTGGGCTTCTACTTTGGCCCGGGGATTGACTTGGCAAATGAGAGCAGGCGCGCGTTCAATAGATCTATGCATCCAACCTCGGACTCGGGCCACTTCATGATGGTGGTCTATTTTGCCCGGCATTCTTTCCGTTTGGATGAAGACAATGTCAGCCTCGCTCTGGAATCTGCTATTGGTGGTTATTTCTCAAACCTCAAGGTTTCACACGTCAATCATCGGGTATTCTCTTTCAGAGTTTCTTCTAAACAAGTGGGTTTTTATTCTACATCAATGTAGCTTCGTTTGCAATCAATTTAAGTGTTATTTTCATCTTTGGGGGCATGGAGGCCCCGATTGGGAAAAGGAATTTCGTCTCTGGCAAGCTAAATGCCATCAAGAATGGACCTTAGTTAGTCCAACAAAATGTAGAGTCAATCTTGGGATGCAGGCCATGCAACATACTACTAGCAAACCATCTTTGCGTTCTAGTTCTTCTTCTGGCCAACCTAAGAAAAATCTATGTTTTGCTACTTTCATCAACTATCCTGCTCGTAAGGGGTATAGTTATCATCCCACGCCAATAGAGGTGTTGACTGTTAGGGAGGCTGGTTATCATGTGTCATCTCAAGAAGCTTTGGGTTCGTCGTCTGTTTCTTCGGGGACAGAGACGACAGCCTTGCCACCTCCGGTGATCCTTTTTGGCTCGTTTCGATCACCCCCGAAATCTCTGGTGTCTGTTGGCGGCAAGTCCAGATCCCCCACTGGTTTGAAATTTGTTGGACCAGATTTTGTGGATATACCAGAGTCTCCACCGTCTGTTGGCCATGGGCCTGACTTGGAGCCCAATACTCCCGCTCCTCGGCCCATTGTGATTTCTGATGAGGAGGAGGATAGCCCAGCCCATGGAGACTCCACAGTTTTCGGGCAGCTCTCTCCATCGCCACAGGATTTTGTCAGGGATTTGTAGAGCTATGAAGAGATGATTGGCAGCCAGGTTTTGGGACTGACAAAATTGTTTGCCTATGGGCCACCAGACAAAGACTTGCACAAACTGTGTTTGGTGTAGGAATTGTTTCCGGTTTGGCCACATTAAACGGCATTGCATCGGCCAACCACCCGATTCCTCGTTCTGGGTGACAAAAGTCCCATCCAAAGGCTTTGGAGCCGGCACCAAGAAAGAGAGCTCCCTGGCCTCTCCTAGCCAGATGCCTCTGCCTCCCAAAAAACCCAAATCGTCCACCTCCTACCCATCTTCGCCAAGCTTTCGATCAACACCTGTCACTCCTGATTCCAGTGCGATAGCAGAATCATCGCCGCCATCTCCAATGGCGGTGTATGCGATTGACCCGCATCGGTTTGTCCCAGCTGGATATAACATCGTCGACGGTGGGGAAGATCGTCTTCCTCGGACTTACTACATGCCGGCAACCCCACCTCCTCGCACTCATGAGCAATATATGGTGCCATTGTCGAGCTGCTACCACCAGCTCATCTGGTGGCAATTCGTCGACAGCAGGTTCTTGACTTTCTTACCAGACTGTGCACATCCCGGTGCTCTCTTATTAGACATGGTTTCAAGGGGAGGGGCTCTTTGAGATGGAAGATCCAGTTGTGCGTGGCTCGTTAACTCAGCATCCACCTTTTCCTCTTGGAGTGGATGACGATGGAGAGGAATTTTTCATCAGGTTTATTCCGCACAACGAATGGGAGGGTTTCAGGGCCATACATGGCCATCGGACGAGTGGGATTCTGTTCATTGGAGTGCCATTAGATTATCGTAACACTCAGTGCTTGGTAGATGTAGTTGGAACTTTTGGTTAGTTTCACTATTGGAATCAAACTGATCGTTGTCTGGTTCGATCTCTGGTCAGAGTCTCTTTTCTGGACAATGCCCTGGTTTCGCGCTCTGTTGTCTTTCGTGACTTTGCAACTTGGGGTGGTGCTATGGTGTCTTGGACTGCATGTTGCTTTATTCTGACGGGAGAATTTGTTGATGCTATGGTATCTATGGATGAAGATCTAATGCCATTAGATGGCAATCCACACCCGCTGCTAGGAGTGAATCCACCGCAGTCGTCCCACAACTCTGAAGAGGATTTTTAGTTCTTGTCTGTTTTACCTACAGTGCTTGGAAAGCATGGACGCGCAACTAGGCGTGGCCGCAAGGCCTCTGTTGTCGTGGCCCCAACTCCAGATTTCACGATCCGGCGCATGATACGCAGGGCAGCCAAGGCCTCCGGCTATAAACCCACTTCTGCAATTCCTGTCAAGGCAACAGCTTTAAGGCGTTCGTGTGCTAAGAAGGCCAGGGTGACGGTTGATGAACCTGGTGGCGCAGAGCAGGCGATACCTCCACCGACACCAATCTCTGAAATGCAGGCACTAGGTGCTCATCTTGGTATTTCTGAAGACCAGCTAACACTGGAGAAGCTTAGGGATCCTCCTAAGACATCCTCTTCTGATCCAGTGTCTGATGATGAGTAAACCTAGGTTTTATGATCTACGCCGGAGGGGTTATGCCCGGCATAGCTTTTATTTTGTTAGTGGCTACTTTTTATCTGAACTTGTTGAACTCTATGCCCTTTTGGCACGTATGGTTGTGGTCTACTATGCTTTGTTATGCTTAGCAACCCTTGACTTAATTCTGCATGTTTATTATGGATAGTACAACTTATCGTAATTGCGTGTGATGTGCTGGAATGTTCATGGTTTGAATTCTGATGCTCCTCAGAGAGATGTGAGAGCAAAGATTGAAGAAAGGCAGTGCTCTATTGTTTGCCTGCAAGAGACAAAGTGTGATGACTTTGATATTCGCAAAATTAGAGCCTTATGTCCTAAGCGCTTTGACACTTTTGCGTTTACTCCATCAGTAGGTGCCTCAGGTGGCATTCTAGTAGTTTGGAATTCCTCCATATTTAAAGGGACTTTGGTGCAGATACAAAGTTTTCGAATTGTTGTTTCGTTCCAATCAGTTCATATGCTGAGAAGTGGACCCTAGTGTCAGTTTATGGACCCTGTGAGGGTCCTCCTTGAGACAGCTTTGTTAATTGGCTTTATCGTCTAAATACCCCCATGGAAGAAAATTGATTATTATTAGGTGATTTCAATTTCATTCATTCTCTGGATAACAAAAATAGACCAGGAGGTTATGTTAATGACATTTTCCTCTTCAATGAGATCATTGGACATTTGGATCTGCTTGAATTGCCGCTGAAGGGAAGGAGTTTTACTTGGTCCAATATGCAAGATCCACCACTATTAGAGTAGCTAGACTGGTTCTTTACAACCTCAAATTGGATATCTTTTTATCCTAATACAGTTGTTCTACCGCTGGTAAAAACGTCCTCCGATCATGTGCCTTGTGTGGTTTCCATTAATACAAATATACCAAAGGCTAGGGTTTTTTGGTTTGAAAATTATTGGGTGGACATGCCAGGGTTTGCTGATCTGTCTGCCTCAGTAGTTTTGTCAGTTAAGTTCAGGCATCTGCGTTCTGCCTAAAGGCCTGGAGCAAAAACTTGTCGTATATTAGACGGCTCACAATGGATTTTTGCAGAGTCATATTATACTCTGATAACTTGGAAGAGCTGAGGCCTCTCACTACGCCTAAATTTAATTTTCGGAAAATTGTTAAGCTGCACCATGAGGACCAGTTTAGGATTCATTATATTTATTGGAAGTAGAGGTGTACCATCCGTTATATTATGGTGGGTGAAGAGAATACTAAGTTTTTTCATGCAATGCCCTCTGAATGTTTACGCAGGAATACTATTGCAAGCCTATCAGTTGTAGGTGTTGCTCCAGTCTCTGATCACTCCCAAATGGGGGGGATCCTTTGGTCATCGTTCAAAAGCAAAATCGGCCAGGCCCAGGGAATAAATATGGGCTTTGATCTGCATAGTCTCATTAGCCCAGTTGATGGCTTACAGTATTTGTTAGAACCTTTTTCTACTGAGGAAATAAACACTGTCTTGAAGGATCTGCCACCTGATACAGCTCCAGGGCCCGATGGTTTTGATGGCATCTTTGTCAAAAAGTGTTGGCCTATCATTGAGAAGGATTTTTTTGAAACTTATCTAGGACTTTTATGATGGCAGTTTATCTCTGGAGAATATTAATGGTTCTCTTATCACATTGATACCAAAGATGTTGTCTCCTGTGGGACCTCAGGATTTTAGGCCAATTTCCCTAACAAACACATGTTTAAAGTTCCTTACTAAACTCTTGGCTAATAGGCTGCAAAAGGTCATCCTTCAATGCATTCACAAGAATCAATATGGTTTACTAAAAAGTAGAGCCATCCAGGACTGCCTGGCTTGGGTTTTTGAGTATATACATCAATGTAAACTGTCGAAGAGGCCTATCATCATCTTGAAGTTGGATTTTGCAAAAGCTTTTGACACTGTGGAGCATGAACTTATCTTGCAAATCCTTCAGCGGAAAGGTTTTGATGCAAAATGGATTGCTTGGATTAAAGAGATCCTCTCCTCTGGATCATCTTCTGTGCTTCTCAATGGTGTGCCTGGTAAGCAGTTCAAATGCAAATGTGGGGTCAGACAGGGTGATCCTCTCTCTCACTTTCTAATTTGTCCTA
>NC_053026.1:111050805-111066411 GCF_003073215.2 Triticum urartu | reverse complement strand
AGGCTTTTTACACTCCTTATTCTCCTCATATCGACATCTACCCAAAACTTGAAAACTTCAATCACACAAAACTTAACGGAATTTTGTGAGATGGGTTAGTATGATAAAGGCAAATCATTCACTTTGGTACTGTCAAGATAAGATTCATAATTGTTCTCACACAATGCCTACTGTACCATATCATTTCTACAATTTATATTGAGCAATATAAGCCATAGAAACAAGAAAACAAGGAAACTATGCATTGAAAACATAATCTGTAAGAAATAGAACAATGTGTAATGATCTGAACAACAACCATACTTATGCTACTCCAAAAATTCTGAAAAATTAAGACAACGTAGGTAATTTGTATATCAATCTTGTGTTCAAAAATTTAGATCAAAATCACGCTTATGTGATTTTATAAAATCCTGGGAACAAGCGCGAAAGGCTTTACTTGACACTTTATTGAAACAAAAGCTATAAAACATGATTACTACGGTAGCATAATCATGAGGATACACAAAAACAGTATGGGTAAATGTTTGGTTGTCTCCTAACAAGTGCTTTTAGTTAATGCCTTTTTAGCTAGGCATGGTATTTTAATGATAATCTTCCAAGCCCAGTTCTGATGATAGTTTTATTCATACTCTAAAAGATATAAGTGAAGTTCATAGAGCATTCTACAATTAATATAGATTGAGCAATATCCAAGCTCAAAATATATAAGTGAAGCACATGATGCATTATATAAAGCCATACTCAAAAGATTTAAGTGAAGCACAAAGAGCATTCTATAAAGCCATACTCAAAAGATTTAAGTGAAGCACATGAAGCATTCTATAAATCAATGAAGGAATATCTCATACTAGCATTATGCATAAAGGAGAAGAAAAGAAAAATAAAAACAAAAGACGCAAATCATGTGAACAAAACAAAAACCGAGGTATATCGATAATTGTTGAAGAAGAAAGATGGGATGCCAACCGGGGCATCCCCAAGCTTAGATGCTGAAGTATCCTTGAAATATTTACTTGGGGTGCATTGGGCATACCCAAGCTTGGACTCTTGCCTCTCCTTATTCTTCTCATATCGAATACTCCTCGATCTTCAAACACTTCATCCACACACAACTTAACAAAAAACCTTGTGAGATCTGTTAGTGTAATAAAACAAATCACTACTTTTAGGTACTGTTGTAAACTCATTCCAATTCTATATTAGCGTTATATAAACTGTATACCAGCTTCACCATGGTTCATACCCCCCGAGAGAAACCATAGATTCATCAAAATAAGCGAACAACACATAGAAAACAAAATCTTTCAAAAACAGGACAGTCTGTAGCAATCTGGAAATTTTGTATACTTTCGTAACTCCAAAAATTCTGAAAAATTAGGAAGAAATAAAGAAATTGTATATAATTATTGTGTAAATTTTTTAATATTTTATCACGCTCCAGTAAAAAACTTAAATTTAATTACTATAACAAAAGTTTTTGTTTTTGCACCGCAAAAAGCAAACAAGCAATCTAATCATCCTAAAGCCAAATCTTGGTGAATTATTTTTATAATACAATGGATATATATAAGGGGATAATTACTTTTGAGGAACTTCCATGAAAAATTCTACATTGTTTCCATGAGCATAAACACAAGTGTTCAAGGTCGACCCTCACTTCTCCAATGCATAACCTTCCAATCACTTCTCTTTTTTGAAAATGTTTTTAGGCATAAGAGGCAAGTATTTTTTTTGTATTTTGCATTCCTTTAATTTTTTTGTTTGTTTTACCCATAACTAAAGAAAACAAAAACAAAATCTACTTAGTGAAGAAAGCAAACAAGCACACACGAGAATATCAACCCCACACATTTGCTCCACGGCAACGATGCCAGAAAAGAGCTTGATAATCCCCAAGTGCAAGGAATCATCATCGCAATTTCCAAAGATGGAAGGGATAAGTATGGAGTGTCGAACCCACAAGAATCTAAGTGTATGTTGGGTTGGCATGGATCGATACTGGGATTTGTCACTCCGTATGACGGAGAGGTATCTCTGGGCCCTCTCGATAATACAACATCACAATAAGCTTGCAAACAATCTGACTAAGGAGTTAGTCCCGGAATCTTGTATTACGGAATGAGTAAAGAGACTTATTGGTAAGGAGATTGAACTAGGTATGGAGATACCGACGATGAAATCTTGGGCAAGTAACATACCGCTAGACAAAGCGAACTGCATAGGGGAATGATTGAATCCTTGGCATCGTGGTTCGACTGATAAAGATCTTCTTGGAATATGTGGGAAACAATATGGGCATCTAGGTCCCGCTATTGGTTATTGACTGGAGAGGTGTCTCGGTCATGTCCACATGATTCTCGAACCCGTGGGGTCCGCACGCTTAATGTTCGTTGACGCTAGAGTAGTATTGGGATATTCATGTTGGTGACCAAATGTTGTTCGGAGTCTCGGATAAGATCATGGATGTCACGAGGAGCTTCAGAATGATCCGAGGTGAAGACTTATATACGAGAAGTCATATTTTGGCTACCATAAAAACGGGTTTTTACTGGTAATTGTACCGGGAAGCTTCTAGAAGGTTCCGGATCATTCCAGAGGGGTCCGGAAATCCACAAAGGGTCCCACCATGTTCCTAAGGGTGGCATGGGCTGTAGGGGGGCGCCCTGGCCTTATTGGACCAGGGGCACCAGCCCTAAAGAGGCCCATACGCCTAGGGGAAGGGAAACCCTAAGGGGAAGGTCCCTCCACTTGACTTGGAGGGCACTCCTCCCCCTTGGACGCCTCCCCTCCTTGGAGGAGGGGTTAGGGCTGTGCCCCCAGTCCTCCCACACCCATATATATAGTGGGGAGGGGCATGGTGGCTGGGCACACCAATTCCCATGCCCTGGAGACAGCCCTACCTCTCCCATTACTCCCTTTTATCCTCAGATCGCATCTACGGTAGCGCTTGGTGAAGCCCTGCTAGGACTGCTCCACCACCATCTCCACCATGCCATCATGCTGGTTGAGATCTCATCTACTTATCCTCCCTCTCTTACTGGATCAAGGAGGAGACTTCATCGAGCCACACGTGTGTTGAACGTGGAGGTGCCGTCCGTTCGACACTTGATCGGGAGTTCGTGGGACGGACCGTGATTGGATCGTGAAGACGTTCGACTACATCAACCGTGTTTCTTAATGATTCCTCTTAGCAATATACAAGGGTATGCAGATGCAATCTCTCCTCTCGTAGATTTTCATCTCCTATATTGATCTTGGCGAGCGTAGGAATTTTTTTGTTTCCTATGCAACGTTCCCCAACAATGGTGTCATGAGCTAGGTCTATGCATTGATGACATCACGAGTAGAACACAAAGGAGTTTTTGGGCATTGATATTCAGATTGCTTCCTTCCTTGGTCTTTTCTTGATTCAGCAGTATTGTGGGATGAAGCGGCTCGGACCAACTTTGCATGTCCACGTACATGAGACCGGTTCCATCGACAGACCTGCAACTTGTTGCATAAAGATGGCTGGCGGGTGTTTGTCTCTCGCACCTTAGTTGAATCGGATTCGACAAAGGTGGTCCTTGTAGAAGGTTAAATAGCAACTTGCATATCACCGTTGTGGCTTTGCATGGGTAAGAATTGTTCTTGCTAGATACCCATAGCAGCCACGTAAAACATGCAACAACAATTAGAGGACGTCTAACTTGTTTTTGTAGGGTATGTTGTGATATGATATGGCCAAAGATATGATGAAATATATTCGATGTATGAGATGATCATGTTTGTAATAGTTTATATCGACTTGCATGTCAATGCATATGACAACCTGCAGGAGCCATAGGGTTGTCTTTAAATATTGTATGACCTGTGTGTCAATCGTTAAATGTTATGTAATGCCTTACTTTATCGCTAAGCGGTAGAAATAGTAGTATTAGCATGGTTGGCGTGATAACCCCGATGGCGGCACGATGATGGAGATCATGGTGTCATGCCGATGACGATGGAGATCATGCTGGTGCTTTGGAGATGGAGATCAAAAGCACAAGTTGATGGTCATATCATGTCACTTATGATTTGCATGTGATGTTAATCCTTTTATGCATCTTATTCTACTTATGACGATGGTAGCATTATAAGGTGACCCCTCACTAAAATTTCAAGATAAAATTGTGTTCTCCCAAGTGTGCACCGTTGCGAAAGTTCATCATTTCAAAGCACCACGTGATGATCGGGTGTGATAGAATCTACGTTCGCATATGATATGTCTCCAGCGTATCTATAATTTTTGATTGTTCCATGCTCTTATATTATCATTCTTGGATGTTTTACAATCTTTTTATAGCAACTTTTTATCATTTTTGGGGACTAACCTATTGACACAGTGCCCAGTGCTAGTTGTTGTTTTTTGCTTGTTTTTTACTTTGTAGAAAATCAATACCAAACAGAGTCCAAATGCAGTGAAATTTTTTGGAGATTTTTTCTGGACCAGAAGACACGAGATGGGCCAAATAAGTACCAGAGGGGTGCCCCGAGGGGGGCACAACCCATCTGGGTGCGCCTGGGGGCCCAAGCGTGCCCTGGTGGATTATGCCCACCTTGTTGGCCTCCCACACCACCTCTTAGCTCTATGAATACCCAGAAAATCCAAAAACCCTAGGGGAGTTGACGAAACACAATTCCAGCCGCCGCAAGTTCCAGAAACCATAGGTCCAATCTAGACACCATCACGGAGGGGTTCATCATCCTCATTGGTGCATCTCCGATGATGCGTGTGTAGTTCATTGTAGACCTTCGGGTCCGTAGTTAGTAGCTAGATGGCTTCCTCTCTCTCTCTTTTGATTCTCAATACAATGGTCTCTTGGAGATCTATTTGATGTAACACTTTTTGCGGTGTGTTTGTTTGGATCCGATGAACTTTGAGGTTATGATCAGATATATTTTGTCCATGAAAGTTATTTGAGTCTTCTTTTGATATCTTATATGCATGATTGCTTATAGCCTCATATTTCTTCTATGGATCTTTGGTTTCGTCAGGCCGACTAGATCGATTTTTCTTGCCATCACTGGTATGCGTCGGTGCTATACAAACAGTTTTTAACGCCTTTCCACGACGAGATTTGGAACTGTCGCCAAGTGAGTGTTGGCGATAGGGGGGTCCTTCCCACACAACCCAGAAATTGTCGGGGATAGGCCCTCCTCGGACACAGGCAGGGGTCGTGTGCGATCGGGCGAGGCATCGAAACCCAATCATTTCCGTAGGTATGTACATCCCACACAGTAATCCGAGAAAATCATTTCCATAGGTATGTACATCCCACATGGTGAATCCCAGAAAAACATTTCCGTTTGTATGTATATCACACACAGTCAATCCAAGGAATACATTTCCGTTCTTATGTACATCCCACACAGTAAATCCAGGGAAAACATTTCCGTTCGTATATACATCCCACACAGTTTTATGTGTAGGCTCGTGTGTGAAAGGTGTAACTATCACACATGGTCTGCCTTGGTTAACTGTTTGCTTTTATCAACTATATCACACACAATTTGATGAAGAAAACTATGTGGCATTGGGCTATCCATCGCAAGCGCTTTTACTGCTAGAACCGTTTGCAAAGGTCCATGACACATTTAGCGGGTTTATTAGTTTACAACTAATAATTCTAGTATTACGCAAATTCACATTTCATATCGAACAGTTGTTTGCCAATTTCATATCAGGCACATAAATATATTATAACATCACAGTACGGTAGCTACATGAAAACAACACAGTACAACATATAGCTTGTTCAACTTCATAAGAACAATATATTCATTTCCCTAATCGAGATCATCCAGGCTCGTGTTATCCACCTCTGCCTTTAGTTAAGTAAGAACCTATTTTGCACGGGCCAACTAGGAAAGTGCCTCCTCCTCCGCCAACACCATCTTAGCAAAGTCTGATTTAAAAAATCTGAGCTTATTCTCCATCTTCAACTTCTTATCCCGCATCTTCAAATATTCTTCAGCGTTGACAACAGTTTCTCTAAGCCTATGTCTGTTCTCTTCCTCATTCATGCTCCAGAGCTTCGCTAGGCACATCTTCGAAGACTATGGCCACTCTTAATCAACCCACTTCAAGTAAGAACACTTCCGTTCATCCTATAATATTTAAAACTAGATGAGTAACAATTGTAGGGGAACTTGGTTTATTGCAACATAGAAAATCGCCAATGCTTATTTTCAAAAACTGAAGAAACATGTTAATTATGACATATCTTCTAAAAAATATCAATGTGCAAATGAAATAATTGGTACTGAGACAACAACCAAATTCTGGAACATCTGAAGCTATAATTAACTACAATGACGCTACAAGTTATTACTCATGTACAATAAATAACAAATTGATCATTTTATGAGGAAGGTAAATATAACTGCAACAGCATAGCGACAGTGTTTGGATGACAGCAAATTGATACTAACAGGTGTGTACATGCGCAAATTTAGTAACATAGAACTAATAGCACTAGGGCCATCCACTATGTATGCCAAAACTGGGGTAAAGACAACTGTTGCTACATCTCGCACCGTTGCCCTGCACTGGCGAGCCGAAGCGGCAGAAAAAAAATCAGGGACCCGGATTCCGGAGCACGTAGTTGCTCCGATGCCCAGTTCCTTTGTGCCATAAAGATTTAGTATTTTACTGCTTGGCTGCTCAGATGTGTGGACCAAAGTTGGCTGCACAAACTACTGAAGCGGTGCCAAATAATTTTCCAATGGCACCGCTAATGAGATGGAAACAATTTAAGATACTTGGTACAAACTGTGACACTGTCTTAGGTGTGGTATGAATGGGTTGGGACCGTTACAATGTCTGAATCACATCTAACAAATGATTTATAACAAAGAAAGAGGGTCTAACCTTCTCTTCACATGCTAGAAACTTCCTCCCACTGTCCACAGAATCAAAAGCAACTAGCTTCACACGTGGAGATTGATGGTGACAATGAGCAGATAGATCTTCAGCCACCCCGCTCCATTCGTTGCCACTGATGGTCCTAGGGAGCTACAAGAGGAGGAAATGACTCAAATGGACCGCCGGGTAAAAATCCTTCATTCCAAGTCATAACCCGAGAGAGAGAAGATAGGCATACCCGGGTGGTGAAGGAGTCGTCGCCGGAGGAGGAACCGCTGGAGAGGTCTTTGAAGAAGACCATGGCGACCCCGACGGTAGGATGCGAGACGGCGAGAGCGAGGAAGCGGCTATAGCCTAGCAAGGAAGGAAGGAAGGAGGAAACAGGGGAAATGTGACTTGTGGTCGGGGAGAAAAGGGGGTGGGGAAGGGGGGCGGGGGTAGATATTTTGGCGGTAGGACAAAATTTTGGAAATGTGGAGGGAAACTTTGCGTGCAGTGCCACCGGACCATTCACTCTGAATGATTGTGTGCATCGCAAATGATTCTTCTGCTTTACTTGCATGGGATGAGTTTGATAATCCAAATTTTGGTGGAAATTTGCCCGAGTACGTCATTGCATGATTTAACATCGCTTGCTAATTTGGTTACACAAAAGAGCATACAATAGATAGACCACACTTACTGAATCGAGCAATTTTAGTAATTAAACAGAGCCAGTTGACCCAAACATTGCTCTAACAAAAGACCAGCATTAAAAACATTCCCTAAGTATGCATAATTTTAACAAATCCACCACCGCGCTGGTCTATGGATCGCCGGTGTGAAATGAGACATCGATGACTTGTCCTAGTGACATGCCGCCGTTGGTGAACTCCGCGTCCCCCATGCTAAAGTTGACCGCGTCCTCGTCCTCGGCGCCGCCCTCAAGGTTGTAGTACTCGTAGTAGTGTCTGCACCAAAGCTCATGTTGGTACACCACCACCAATTCCTCGACGGACAGACTCTTCTCTACCTCGACCTCGGCCATGTGCAACTCCTACTCCCGACGCTCCTCGATCTCCGCAGCCTCCTGCGTCTCCAGCTCCCGCTCGGCAACCTCATGAGGAAGCAGGTGCTCCATGGCTACCGCCGCCTTTTCACACGTGGGCTGCATGCTGGAGTGTGAGGTGGCCTGGAATATCTTGGCGTGTGCATCCTCGATTTTGGCGTGGATGGCCTCGACCCGGGCCAGGGCGACATCGGCGGCACGGATGGCAGCTCGAGCGCTCTCGGCGTTTGTAGCCGTCGTCGCAGCAGCATTTGCAGCCATCTTGGCTGCTGCAGCTGCCCTATCGGCTGCCGCAGACGCCCTCTCGGCGGAAGCGGCCGCGCTCAATGCGGATGCGGCAGCACTCTTGGTGTAGGCGGTCGCGCTATCGGCGCAGGCGGCGAAGCTCGGGGGGAACGCGGCCATCATACGGGCCTTCACGAAGCGTTTCCACGGTGTCATCTTTGCAAGGAGGTGCAGGAATGGGGATCGTGATTCGTGGATTCGGGGGTTGACGGCACTGGAGCAGACGAGTCGGCGAAGCTTAAGGAGGGAGACTTAAATAGACCCAGATATTATCATCACAAACGGTTCCTAGAAAACAACTATGTGTGATGTTGTAGATATTTTTTATTAGCTGTGAAAGACAAATTTGGAGTAAAGTGGCAACGGATGGTGTTTTAAATGAACGAAAAAATTTCTAGTACTAATACAACTGTCATGTCAAATTTTGGAAAATTTTAGGGGTCATTTGACCTTTTAAGACATTTAAGTGATTTTCTAGCCATTTAATGACCGTAATTCAAATTTGAACATGTACAAGCAACAGCTAACCATAACGGTTTGGAATCTCATATTTCGTGTACTTGTGTGCAATTTAATTCCATGTGCAGTAAATTGGAAGGAATTTTCAAACATATTGGTCTAACGGCTATGACACAATTAAGCATGGAGTGACATGGCATTTTAATTCCAAAAAAATCAGAAACACATGAAACCTTGGTTGATATAATGTCATGCCACTAGGATGATATGGTAAAAAAATTGGCATTTTTGACTAAATTTGGACACACACCCCCCACAAGCCGGAGAAACTCACTAGAAGGCTCGTGGTTCCGAGAGGGAACAATGCATGTTTGATGACGAACGGGAGATAGCTTCCTCTAACAGCCTTCAATTTTTTTCTACGTCTAACATGCACTACTACAACTGTAATGTGAAATTTTAGAAAATTCTAAGGGTCATTTTCCCTTTTAAAGACATTTAAGTGAGTTTCTATCCATTTAATGACCGTAATTCAAATTTTAACTACATCTACATGCAATGCCTAACCAAAACAGTTTGAAAAATCATATTTGTGTACTTATTGTGAGTTAATTCCATGTGCAGTAAACTAGAATGAATTTTCAAACATATTTGTCTCACGACATGAACACATGCATACGTATGCAAGAAGTGACATGGCATTTTAATTCCAAAAAAAATCAGAAACACATGAAACCTTGGTTGATGTAATGTCATGCCACCAAGATGATGTGGTAAAGAAATTGGCATGTTTGACGAAAGTTTGGACATCCTCCTCACAAACCGGAGCAATTCACTAGAAGGCTCGTGGTTCCGAGAGGGAACAATGCATGTTTGATGACGAACGGGAGATAGCTTACTCTTACGGCCTTCAATTTTTTCTACGTCTAACGTGCACTACTACAACTTTAATGTGAAAATTTGGAAAATTCTAGGGGTCATTTGACATTTTAAAAACATTTAAGTGATTTTCTAACCATTTAATGACCGTAATTCAAATTTGAACTACATCTACATGCAACGACTAACCAAAACGGTTTGAAAAATCATATATGTGTACTTGTGTGCGAGTTAATTCCATGTGTAGTAAATTAGAAGGAATTTTCAAACATATTGGTCTCACGACATGGACACATGCATACGTGTGCATGGAGTGACATGGAATTTTAATTCCAAAAAATAAAAAATAATCAGAAAAACATGAAACCTTGGTTGATGTAATGTTATGCCACCAAGATGATGTGGTAAAGAAATTGTCATGTTTGCGAAAGTTTGGACACACACCCCTCACAAACCGGAGCAACTGACTAGAAGGTTCGTGGTTCCGAGAGGGAAAAATGCATGTTTGATGACGAACGGGAGATAGCTTCCGCTTATGGCCTTAAAAAAAATTCCTACGTTTAATGTGCACTAGTACAACTGTCATGTGAAAATTTGGAAAATTTTAGGGGTCATTTGACCTTTTAAAGACATTTAAGTGATTTTCTAACCATTTTATGACCGTAATTCAAATTTGAACTACATCTACATGCAACGCCTAACCATAACGGTTTGAAAAATCATATTTTTGTGTACTTGTGTGCGAGTTAATTCTATGTTTAATACAACTTTCATGTGAAAATTTGGAAAATTTCAGGGGTCATTTGACCTTTTAAAGACATTTAAATGATTTTATAACCATTTAATGATCGTAATTCAAATTTGAACTACATCTACATGCAACGCCTAACCAAAATGGTTTGAAAAAACATATTTTGTGTACTTATGTGCGAGTTAATTCCATGTGCAGTAAATTAGAAGGTCAAACATATTGGTCTCAAGGCATGGGCACATGCATGGAGTGCCATGGCATTTTAATTCCAAACAAATAATAAATGATCTGAAAAATAGGAATCCTTGCTTGATTTAATGTCATTCCACCAAGATGATGTGGTAAAAAATTGGCCTGTTTGTCAAAAGTTTGGACACACACCCCTCACAAACCAGAGGAACTCACTAGAAGGTTCGTGGTTCCGAGAGGGAACAATGCGTGTTTGATGACGAACGGGAGATAGCTTCCCTCTTACGGCCTTCAAATTGTTTCTATGTTTACCGTGCACTAAGACAACTGTCATGTGAAAATTTGGAAAATTTCAGGGGTCATTTGACCTTTCAAAGACATTTAAGTGATTTTCTAACCATTTAATGACCGTAATTCAAATTTGAACTACATCTACGTGGAATACCTAATCAAAACAGTTTGAAAAATCATATTTTTGTGTACTTGTGTGCGAATTAATTCCATGTGCAGTAAATTAGAAGGAATTTTCAAACATATTGGTCTCAAGGCATGGGCACATGCATGGAGTGCCATGGCATTTTAATTCCAAAAAATTAAAAAATGATCAGAAAAACATGAAACCTTGCTTGATTTAATGTCATGCCACCAAGATGATGTGGTAAAAAATTGGTCTATTTGACGAAAGATTGGACACACACCCCTCACAAACCAGAGCAACTCACTATAAGGTTCGTGGTTCCGAGAGGGAACAATGCATGTTTGATGACGAACGGGAGATAGCTTCCTCTTACGGCCTTCAATTTTTTTCTAGGTTTAACATGCACTAATACAAATGTCATGTGAAATTTTGGAAAATTTCAGGGGTCATTTGACCTTTTAAAGACATTTAAGTGATTTTCTGACCATTTAATGACCGTAATTAAAATTTGAACTACATCTACATGCAACGCCTAACCATAACGGTTTTAAAAATCATATTTTTGTGTACTTGTGTGCGAGTTAATTCTATCGGATTTCGGGTTCCGGCAAAACCCTTGAGGTTCGAACACTGGGGTGAGCACGAAGATCTCCCCCCCTCTCTCTAGCTCACGCACATCATGATCTCACGGCCTAGTTCGACGAACCCAAAGAACAAGAGGACACAAGATTTATACTGGTTCGGGCCACCGATGTGGTGTAATATCCTACTCCAGTATGGTGTGGTGGATTGCCTCTTGGGCTGACGATGAATAGTTACAAGGGAAGAACAGCCTCATGAGGAGATGTGTTGTGCTTGGTGACCTTGAGTGGTTGAGGATGTTCTCCCTCGTCCTATGGTGGTGGCTAGTCCTATTTATAGAGGCCCTGGTCCTCTCCCCAAATATTGAGCGGGAAGGCATCCCACAATGGCCAAATTCGAAAGGAGACAACAAGTACAAGTTATCCTCACTAAAGGTGGTCTTCTCCTGCCAAAGGCTCTGGTGGTGACACCGTCTTGGGCTCCACGGTGGCCTCCTTCCTGCCGTTCTGCTGGTCTTGGTCTCGTTGCACCGATATGGTAACCTTTGCATGATGCCTCGGGACTCCTCGCCTGCGCTTGCCTCTTTAGCACCAAAGAGGAATTGAGGACACTACACACTGGCGTGCGCCTAGCGCCCACCTGGCTCCAGTCGTCATGGCTTGCATCACAGGGACCTCGCGAGGTGTCCCTTTCCTTGATCTCTCCGCCCCTCGCGAGCCTGCCTGGTGAAGCTGCCCCCGAGGAGCTCTTGTGTCGTCGGGCCTCACGAGGCTTGGCCCCTCGCGAGGGTCTTGAGTGTTTGCTGGTGAAGATGGGCCGTACAGGGCCACTGGTTGAGCCACGCCGCGGCCCACAGGCAGGCAAGTCTAGGGACCCCCATTCCCAGAACGCCGACAAATTCCATGTGCAGTAAATTAGAAAGAATTTTCAAATATATTAGTCTCAAGGCATGGGCACATGCATGGAGTGCCATGGCATTTAAATTCCAAAAAATAAAAAAATGATCAAAAAAACATGAAACCTTGCTTCATTTAATGTCATGCCACCAAGATGATGTGGTAAAAAATTGGCCTATTTTATGAAAGTTTGGACACACAACCCTCACAAACCGGACCTACTTACTAGAAGGTTCATGGTTTCGAGAGGGAACAATGCATGTTTGATGACGAACGGTAGATAGCTTCCTCTTACGACCTTGAATTTTTTTCTATGTCTAACATGCACTACTACAACTATAATGTGAAATTTTTAAAAATTCTAGGGTCATTTGACCTTTTAAAGACATTTAAGTGATTTTCTATCCATTTAATGACAGTAATTCAAATTTGAACTACATCTACATGCAACGCCTAACCAAAATGGTTTGAAAAATCATATCTGTGTACTTGTGTGTGAGTTAATTCCATGTGCAGTAAATTAGAAGGAATTTTCAAACATATTGGTCTCACAACATGAACACATGCATACGTATGCATGGAGTGACATGGCAATTTAATTCCAAAAAATTAAAAAATGATCAGAAAAACATGAAACCTTGGTTGATGTAATGTCATGCCACCAAGATGATGTGGTGAAGAAATTGGCATGTTTGACAAAAGTTTGGACACACCCCTCACAAACCGGAGCAACTCACTAGAAGGTTCGTGGTTCCAAGAGGGAACAATGCATGTTTGATGATGAATGGGAGGTGGCTTCCTCTTACGGCCTTCAAATTTTTTTCTATGTTTAACATGAACTATACAACTATCATGTGAAAATTTGGAAAATTTCAGGGGTCATTTGACCTTTTAAAGACAATTAAGTGATTTTCTGACAATTTAATGACCGTAATTCAAATTTGAACTACATCTACATGCAACGCCTAAACAAAATGGTTTGAAAAATCATATTTTCGTGTACTTGTGTGCGAATTAATACCATGTGCAGTAAATTAGAACGAATTTTCAAACATATTGGTCTCAAGGCATGGGCACATGCATGGAGTGCCATGCCATTTTAATTCCAAAAAATTAAAAAATGATTAGAAAAACATGAAACCTTGCTTGATTTAATGTCATGCCACCAAGATGATGTGGTAAAAAATTGGCCTGTTTGACAAAAGTTTGGACACACACCCCTCACGAACCGGAGCAACTAATTAGAAGTTTCGTGGTTCCGAGGGGGAACAATGCATGTTTGATGACAAATGGGAGATAGCTTCCTCTTACGGCTTTCAATTTTTTTCTACGTCTAACATGCACTACTACAACTGTAATCTGAAATTTTTGGAAATTCTAGGGGTCATTTGACCTTTTAAAGACATTTAACTGATTTTCTAGTTATTTAATGACCGTAATTCAAATTTGAACTAAATCTACATGCAAATGGTTTGAAAAATCATATTCGTGTACTTGTGTGTGAGTTATTTCCATTTGTAGTAAACTAGAAGGAATTTTCAAACATATTTGTCTCAAGACATGGACACATGCATATGTATGCATGGAGTGACATGGCATTTTAATTCCAAAAAATAAAAAAAATGATCAGAAAAACATGAAACCTTGGTTGATGTAATGTCATGTCACCAAGATGATGTGGTAAACAAATTGGCTTGTTTTACGGAAGTTTCGACACACACCCTTGACAAACCGGAGCAACTCACTAGAAGGTTCGTGGTTCCGAGAGGGAACAATGCATGTTTGATGACAAATGGGAGATAGCTTCCTCTTATGGCTTTCAATTTTTTTTTCTATGTTTAACGTGCACTAATACAACTATCATGTGAAAATTTGGAAAATTTTAGGGGTCATTTGACCTTTTAAAGACATTTAAGTGATTTTCTAACCATTTAGTGACCGTAATTCAAATTTGAACTACATCTACATGCAACGCCTAACGAAAACGGTTTGAAAAATCATATTTTTGTGTACTTGCGTGTGAGTTAATTCCATGTGCAGTAAATTGGAAGGAATTTTCAAACATATTGGTCTCAAGGCATGGGCCATGCATGGAGTGCCATGGCAATTTAATTCCAGAAAATTAAAAAATGATCAGAGAAACATGAAACCTTGCTTGATTTAATGTCATTCCACCAAGATGATGTGGTAAAGAAATTGGCATGTTTGACGAAAGTTTGGACACACACCCCTCACAAACCAGAGCAACTCACTAGAAGGTTCGTGGTTCCGAGAGGGAACAATGCATGTTTGATGACAAACGGGAGATAGCTTCCTCTTACGGCTTTCAATTTTTTTTCTACGTTTAACGTGCACTAATACAACTGTCATGTGAAAATTTGGAAATTTTCAGGGGTCATTTGACCTTTTAAAGACATTTAAATGATTTTATAACCATTTAATGACCGTAATTCAAATTTGAACTACATCTACATGCAACGCCTAACCAAAATGGTTTGAAAAAACATATTTTGTGTACTTATGTGCGAGTTAATTCCATGTGTAGTAAATTAGAAGGAATTTTCAAACATATTGGTCTCAAGGCATGGGCACATGCATGGAGTGCCATGGCATTTTAATTCCAAACAAATAATAAATGATCTGAAAAATAGGAATCCTTGCTTGATTTAATGTCATTCCACCAAGATGATGTGGTAAAAAATTGACCTGTTTGTCAAAAGTTTGGACACACACCCCTCACAAACCAGAGGAACTCACTAGAAGGTTCGTGGTTCCGAGAGGGAACAATGCGTGTTTGATGACGAACGGGAGATAGCTTCCCTCTTACGGCCTTCAAATTGTTTCTATGTTTACCGTGCACTAAGACAACTGTCATGTGAAAATTTGGAAAATTTCAGGGGTCATTTGACCTTTCAAAGACATTTAAGTGATTTTCTAACCATTTAATGACCGTAATTCAAATTTGAACTACATCTACGTGGAATACCTAATCAAAACAGTTTGAAAAATCATATTTTTGTGTACTTGTGTGCGAATTAATTCCATGTGCAGTAAATTAGAAGGAATTTTCAAACATATTGGTCTCAAGGCATGGGCACATGCATGGAGTGCCATGGCATTTTAATTCCAAAAAATTAAAAAATGATCAGAAAAACATGAAACCTTGCTTGATTTAATGTCATGCCACCAAGATGATGTGGTAAAAAA
>NC_053026.1:111023866-111049805 GCF_003073215.2 Triticum urartu | reverse complement strand
GATTTAAATGAATAACCGTCTCGCATCAAACAAGATCCAGATATAATGTTCATGCTCAACGCTGGCACCAAATAACAATTATTTAGGTCTAATACTAATCCCGAAGGTAGATGTAGAGGTAGCATGCCGACCGCGATCACATCACTTTGGAACCATTTCCCACGCGCATCGTCACCTCGTCCTTTGCCAGTGTTCGCTTAATCCGTAGTCCCTGTTTCGAGTTGCAAATATTAGCAACAGAACCAGTATCAAATACCCAGGTGCTACTGCAAGCTCTAGTAAGGTACACATCAATAACATGTATATCACATATACCTTTGTTCACCTTGCCATCCTTCTTATCCGCCAAATACTTGGGGCAGTTCCGCTTCCAGTGACCAGTCTGCTTGCAGTAGAAGCACTCAGTTTCAGGCTTAGGTCCAGACTTGGGTTTCTTCTCCGAGCAGCAACTTGCTTGCTGTTCTTCTTGAAGTTCCCTTTCTTCTTCCCTTTACCCTTTTTCTTGAAACTAGTGGTCTTGTTGACCATCAACACTTGATGCTCCTTCTTGATTTCTACCTCCGCAGCCTTTAGCATTGCGAAGAGCTCGGAATTGTCTTATTCATCCCTTGCATATTATAGTTCATCACGAAGCTCTTGTAGCTTGGTGGCAGTGATTGAAGAACTCTGTCAATGACACTATCAACCGGAAGATTAACTCCCAGCTGAGTCAAGTGATTATGGTACCCAGACATTCTGAGTATATGTTCACTGACAGAACTATTCTCCTCCATCTTGCAGCTGTAGAACTTATTGGAGACTTCATATCTCTCAATCCGGGCATTTGCTTGAAATATTAACTTCAACTCCTGGAACATCTCATATGCTCCATGACGTTCAAAACGTCGTTGAAGTCCCGGTTCTAAGCCGTAAAGCATGGCACACTGAACTATCGAGTAGTCATCAGCTTTGCTTTGCCAGGCGTTCTTAACGTCTGCAGTTGCATCAGCAGCAGGCCTGGCACTCAGCGGTGCTTCCAGGACGTAACTCTTCTATGCATCAATGAGGATAATCCTCTAGTTACGCACCCAGTCCGTGTAATTGCTACCATCATCTTTCAACTTTGCTTCCTCAAGGAAGACATTAAAATTCAACGGAACAACAGCACGGGCCATCTATCTAAAATCAAACATAGACAAGCAAGATACTATCAGGTACTAAGTTCATGATAAATTTAAGTTCAATTAATCACATTACTTAAGAACTCCCACTTAGAAAGACATCCCTCTAATCTTCTAAGTGATCACGTGATCCAAATCAACTAAACCATAACCGATCATCACGTGAAATGGAGTAGTTTTCAATGGTGAACATCACTATGTTGATCATATCTACTATATGATTCACGCTCGACCTTTTAGTCTCGGTGTTCCGAGGCCATATCTGCATATGCTAGGCTCGTCAAGTTTAACCTAAGTATTCTGCATGTGCAAAACTGGCTTGCACCCATTGTACATGGATGTAGAGCTTATCACACCCGATCATCACGTGGTGTCTGGGCACGACGAACTTTGGCAACGGTGCATACTCAGGGAGAACACTTTTATCTTGACATTTAGTGAGAGATCATCTCATAAGGCTACCGTCAATCAAAGCAAGATAAGATGCATAAAAGATAAACATCACATGCAATCAATATAAGTGATATGATATGGCCATCATCATCTTGTGCTTGTGATCTCCATCTCCGAAGCACCGTCATGATCACCATCGTCACCGGCGCGACACCTTGATCTCCATCGTAGCATCGTTGTCGTCTCGCCAATCTTATGCTTCTACGACTATCGCTACCGCTTAGTGATAAAGTAAAGCATTACAGGCGGATTGCATTGCATACAATAAAGCGACAACCATATGGCTCCTGCCAGTTGCCGATAACTCGGTTTACAAAACATGATCATCTCATACAATAAAATTTAGCATCATGTCTTGACCATATCACATCACAACATGCCCTGCAAAAACAAGTTATACGTCCTCTACTTTGTTGTTGCAAGTTTTACGTGGCTGCTACGGGCTTAGCAAGAACCGTTCTTACCTACGCATCAAAACCACAATGATAGTTTGTCAAGTTGGTGCTGTTTTAACCTTCACAAGGACCGGGCGTAGCCACACTCGGTTCAACTAAAGTTGGAGAAACTGACACCCGCCAGCCACCTATGTGCAAAGCACGTCGGTAGAACCAGTCTCGCGTAAGCGTACGCGTAATGTCGGTCCGGGCCGCTTCATCCAACAATACCGCCGAACCAAAGTATGACATGCTGGTAAGCAGTATGACTTATATCGCCCACAACTCACTTGTGTTCTACTCGTGCATATAACATCAACGCATAAAACCTGGCTCGGATGCCACTGTTGGGGAACGTAGTAATTTCAAAAAAATTCCTACGCACACGCAAGATCATGGTGATGCATAGCAACGAGAGGGGAGAGTGTTGTCCACTGTACCCTCGTAGACCGAAAGCGGAAGCGTTAGTACAACGCGGTTGATGTAGTCACACGTCTTCACAGCCTGACCGATCAAGCACCGAAACTACGACACCTCCGAGTTCTAGCACACGTACATCTCGATGACGATCCCCGGACTCCGATCCAGCAGAATGTCGGGGAAGAGTTCCGTCAACACGACGGCGTGGTGACGATCTTGATGTTCTACCGTCGCAGGGCTTCGCCTAAGCACCGCTACAATATTATCGAGGATTATGGTGGAGGGGGGCACCGCACACGGCTAAGAGATCAATGATAAATTGTTGTGTCTCTGGGGTGCCCCTTGTGCCCGTATATAAAGGAGCAAGGGGGAGGAGGTGCGGCCAGGCAAGGGGCGCGCCAGGAGGAGACCTACTCCTACCGGGAGTAGGACTCCCCCTTTTCCATGTTGGACTAGGACTTGGGGGAAAGTGAGAGAGAGGGGAAAGGAAAGGGGGGGCACCGCCCCCTCCTTGTCCAATTCGGACTTGGGGGGGGGGGCGCGGCTGCCCCTTGGCCTCCTCTCCTCTTCCTCCACTAGGCCCATTAAGGCCCATTAGGTTACCGGGGGGTTCCGGTAACCTCCCGGTATTCCAGTAGAATGCCGATTTCACACGGAACACTTCCGATGTCCAAACATAGGCTTCCAATATATCAATATTCATGTCTCGACCATTTCGAGACTCCTCGTCATGTCCGTGATCGCATCTTGGACTCCGAACAACCTTCGGTACATCAAAACATATAAACTCATAATTAAACTGTCATCGTAACGTTAAGCGTGCGGACCCTACGGGTTCGAGAACAATGTAGACATGACCGAGACACGTCTCCGGTCAATAACCAATAGCGGAACCTGGATGCTCATATTGGCTCCTACATATTCTACGAAGATCTTTATCGATCAGACCGCATAACAACATACGTTGTTCCCTTTGTCATCGGTATGTTACTTGCCCGAGATTCGATCGTCGGTATCTTAATACCTAGTTCAATCTCGTTACCGGCAAGTCTCTTTACTCGTTCTGTAATACATCATCCTGCAACTAACTCATTAGTTGCAATGCTTGAAAGGCTTAAGTGATGTGCATTACCGAGAGGGCCCAGAGATACCTCTCCGACAATCGGAGTGACAAATCCTAATCTCGAAATACTCCAACCCAACATGTACCTTTGGAGACACCTATAGAGCACCTTTATAATCACCCAGTTATGTTGTGACATTTGGTAGCACACAAAGTGTTCCTCCGGTAAACGGGAGTTGCATAATCTCATAGTCATAGGATTATGTACAAGTCATGAAGAAAGCAATAGCAACAAACTAAACGATCAAGTGCTAAGCTAACGGGATGGGTCAAGTCGATCACATCATTCTCCTAATGATGTGATCCTGTTAATCAAATGACAACTCATGTCTATGGCTAGGAAACATAACCATCCTTGATCAACGAGCTAGTCAAGTAGAGGCATACTAGTGACACTCTGTTTGTCTATGTATTCACACAAGTATTATGTTTCCGGTTAATACAATTCTAGTATGAATAATAAACATTTATCATGATATAAGGAAATAAATAATAACTTTATTATTGCCTCTTGGGAATATTTCCTTCAATCGTAGCATAGGCATAGCAAAAGGGCGAGCATCTAGCAAGCAAAGATAGAAGTGATCTTGAGGGTATGGTCATCTTGCCTGCAAAGTTCTCCGAGAAGACGAAAGCTTGATCCTCAAAAACATACTCGACGGGTCCTCGAACACGTACTTGTCTCCCGGCTCTACCCAAGCAAGAACACAAGAAAAGGGAGACACAATCAACCACATGCAATGCACAAACAACATGATGCAAAACAAGGCATGATATGCGGGATGTGATATGCGATGCATATGCATGATTTGGAAAAGAAAGATTGAACTTGGCCTCAACTTGGAAAACCAAGAGTGCCACTGGAAAGATGGGTTGATTTCGGTCGAAATCGATATAAAGATCACCGGAGTCGGATGCACGGTTTGGAAAAGGCAAGCAAAACAATAATGGCGCAAAGCTGCGATTAACAGCACAAGGCCATCTAAATGCATCAAGAACAACAAGCTACTGCACTCTAACATAGCAACAAAATACATGGCAGGGATCCACTCAATATGCTTGACAAAAGATGAACAATGAGCTATGGCTAATTCACTCAATAGCAGGTTCAAACAAGCATGGCAAAAGTGCAAAAGATAACAGGTTACAGACTTAGTGAAAATAACAACATGGCAGGAATTTAACATCAGGAAGCAATGTTTAGAGCAAGGTAACAACATGCTACAATAACATAACATGGCAAATCAAGGCATGGCATGAAGCTACTCAAAGCATACAACAAAATTCCCTTACTGACCATAAGCCAAAAGGGATCAGAAAATACAATGGCAACCATGTGAACATAGCAATTATCGTTAACAGATTCAGACTTAGTGAAAAACTGGAACATGGCAAAACAGATATTAAGTAGGCATGTTTGCGAGCTCGATGCACTCACCACAAGGCATTGCATGACAAACTAAGAATACACCCAGCAAGTAGACATGGCATATAAGCTAAACATGGCAAGAACAACAACATAGCATGCATGGATCAACTGCAACAACCTCGGCAAAAATGCTTAACACGTATGCATTCTGTCAGGAACATTTTATAGCAAAAGTAGAGCTCGATTGAGTCAAGCTAGGGTGCTCCATAAATTCAAACAAAGACATGGATGGATAGAGCACAATCATATCTACAAAACATCCTTACTGAGCATGCTCAAAAGAGGCATGGATCACTCAATAGCAACATGAATACATGGCATAAAAATATAGACATGACAAAGACTTAGAATATTTCTAAGTCCCTGAAATCAGCAACATTACGTGGGCTACTTTGCATGGTTGTGCTAGTCAGCACAGAGATCACAAAAATACATGGCATACACCCCTGTAAACATGGCATGGCATACTTCAAAACACATGTAGGGCTCAAGTTCATAGGAGGTGTTGGGGAACGTAGTAATTTCAAAAATTTTCCTACGCACACGCAATATCATGGTGATGCATAGCAACGAGGGGAGAGTGTGATCTACGTACCCTTGGTAGATCGACAACGGAAGCGTTTGGTTGATGTAGTCGTACGTCTTCACGGCCCGACCGATCAAGCACCGAAACTACGGCACCTCCGAGTTTTAGCACACGTTCAGCTCGATGACGATCCCCGGACTCCGATCCAGCAAAGTGTCGGGGAAGAGTTCCGTCAGCACGACGGCGTGGTGACGATCTTGATGTACTACTGTCGCAGGGCTTCGCCTAAGCACCACTACAATATTATCGAGGACTATGGTGGCTGGGGCCGCACACGGCTAAGAATAAGATCACGTGGATCAACTTGTGTGTTTCTGGGGTGCCCCTGCCTCCGTATATAAAGGACTAAAGGGGTGCGGCCGGCCATAGGAGAGGCGCGCCAGGAGAGTCCTACTCCCTCTGGGAGTAGGATCCCCCCCCAATCCTAGTTGGAATAGGATTCGCGGAGGGGGGAAAGGAGAGAGAGGGGCCGGCCCCCTCTCCTTGTCCTATTCGGACCAAGGGAGGGGAGGGGCGCGCGGCCCATGTTGGGCTGCCTCTTCTCTTTTCCACTAAGGCCCACTATGGCCCATATATCTCCCGGGGGGTTCCGGTAACCTCCCGGTACTCCGGTAAAATCCCGATTTCACTCGGAACACTTCCGATATCCAAACATAGGCTTCCAATATATCAATCTTTATGTCTCGACCATTTCGAGACTCCTCGTCATGTCCGTGATCACATCCGGGACTCCGAACAACTTCGGTACATCAAAACATAAACTCATAATATAACTGTCATCGTAACTTAAGCGTGCGGACCCTACGGGTTCGAGAACTATGTAGACATGACCGGGACACCTCTCAGGTCAATAACCAATACCGGGACCTGGATGCCCATATTGGCTCCTACATATTCTACGAATATCTTTATCGGTCAGACCGCATAACAACATACGTTGTTCCCTTTGTCATCGGTATGTTACTTGCCCGAGATTCGATCGTCGGTATCTCAATACCTAGTTCAATCTCGTTACCGGCAAGTCTCTTTACTCGTTCCGTAATACATCATCCTGCAACTAACTTATTAGCTGCAATACTTGCAAGGCTTGAGTGATGTGTATTACCGAGAGGGCCCAGAGATACCTCTCCGACAATCGGAGTGACAAATGCTAATCTTGAAATACGCCAACCCAACAAGTACCTTCGGAGACACCTATAGAGCACCTTTATAATCACCCAGTTACGTTGTGACTTTTGGTAGCACACAAAGTGTTCCTCCGGTAAACGGGAGTTGCATAATCTCATAGTCATAGGAACATGTATAAGTTATGAAGAAAGCAATAGCAACAAACTAAACGATCAAGTGCTAGGCTAACGGAATGGGTCAAGTCAATCACATCATTCTCCTAATGATGTGATCCCGTTAATCAAATGACAACTCATGTCTATGGTTAGGAAACATAACCATCTTTGATCAACGAGCTAGTCAAGTAGAGGCATACTAGTGACACTCTGTTTTGTCTATGTATTCACACATGTATTATGTTTCCTGTTAATACAATTCTAGCATGAATAATAAACATTTATCATGATATAAGGAAATAAATAATATCTTTATTATTGCCTCTAGGGCATATTTCCTTCAGTCTCCCACTTGCACTAGAGTCAATAATCTAGATTACACGGTAATGATTCTAACACCCATGGAGCCTTGGTGCTGATCATGTTTTGCTCGTGGAAGAGGCTTAGTCAACGGGTCTGCAACATTCAGATCCGTATGTATCTTGCAAATCTCTATGTCTCCCACCTGGACTAGATCCCGGATGGAATTGAAGCGTCTCTTGATGTGCTTGGTTCTCTTGTGAAATCTGGATTCCTTTGCCAAGGCAATTGCACCAGTATTGTCACAAAAGATTTTCATTGGACCCGATGCACTAGGTATGACACCTAGATCGGATATGAACTCCTTCATCCAAACTCCTTCATTTGCTGCTTCCGAAGCAGCTATGTACTCCGCTTCACATGTAGATCCCGCCATGACGCTTTGTTTAGAACTGCACCAACTGACAGCTCCACCGTTTAATGTAAAACACGTATCCGGTTTGCGATTTAGAATCGTCTGGATCAGTGTCAAAGCTTGCAGCAACGTAACCTTTACGATGAGCTCTTTGTCACCTCCATATACGAGAAACATATCCTTAGTCCTTTTCAGGTATTTCAGGATGTTCTTGACCGCTGTCCAGTGATCCACTCCTGGATTACTTTGGTACCTCCCTGCTAGACTTATAGCAAGGCACACATCAGGTCTGGTACACAGCTTGCATACATGATAGAGACTATGGCTGAAGCATAGGGAACATCTTATTCTCTCTATCTTCTGAGTGGTCGGGCATTGAGTCTTACTCAACTTCACACCTTGTAACACAGGCAAGAACCCTTTCTTTGCTTGATCCATTTTGAACTTCTTCAAAATCTTGTCAAGGTATGTGCTTTGTGAAAGTCCAATTAAGCGTCTTGATCTATCTCTATAGATCTTTATGCCTAATATGTAAGCAGCTTCCCCGAGGTCTTTCATCGAAAAACTTTTATTCAAGTATCCCTTTATGCTATCCAGAAATTCTATATCATTTCCAATCAGCAATATGTCATCCACATATAATATCAGAAATGCTACAGAGCTCCCACTCACTTTCTTGTAAATACAGGCTTCTCCAAAAGTCTGTATAAAGCCAAATGCTTTGATCACACTATCAAAGCGTTTATTCCAACTCCGAGATGCTTGCACCAGCCCATAAATGGATCGCTGGAGTTTGCATACTTTGTTAGCTCCCTTTGGATCGACAAAACCTTCTGGTTGCATCATATACAACTCTTCTTCCAGAAATCCATTCAGGAATGCAGTTTTGACATCCATCTGCCAAATTTCATAATCATAAAATGCGGCAATTGCTAACATGATTCGGACAGACTTAAGCATCGCTACGGGTGAGAAAGTCTCATCGTAGTCAATCCCTTGAACTTGTCGAAAACCTTTTGCGACAAGTCGAGCTTTATAGACAGTAACATTACCGTCAGCGTCAGTCTTTTTCTTGAAGATCCATTTATTCTCAATTGCTTGCCGATCATCGGGCAAGTCAACCAAAGTCCACACTTTGTTCTCATACATGGATCCCATCTCATATTTCATGGCTTGAAGCCATTTTGCGGAATCTGGGCTCACCATCGCTTCTTCATAGTTCGTAGGTTCATCATGATCTAGTAGCATGACTTCCAGAACAGGATTACCGTACCACTCTGGTGCGGATCTTACTCTGGTTGATCTACGAGGTTCGGTAGTAACTTGATCTGAAGTTTCATGATCATTATCATTAGCTTCATCACTAATTGGTGTAGGTGTCGCAGAAACAGTTTTCTGTGATGTCTACTTTCAATAAGGGAGCAGTACAGTTACCTCGTCAAGTTCTACTTTCCTCCCACTCACTTCTTTCGAGAGAAACTCCTTCTCTAGAAAGTTTCCGAATTCTAGCAAAAAAAATCTTGCCTTCGGATCTGTGATAGAAGTGTATCCAATAGTTTCCTTTGGGATATCCTATGAAGACACATTTCTCTGATTTGGGTTCGAGCTTATCAGGTTGAAGCTTTTTCACATAAGCATCGCAGCCCCAAACTTTCAGAAATGACAACTTTGGTTTCTTGCCAAACCACAGTTCATAAGGCGTCATCTCAACGGATTTTGATGTGCCCTATTTAACGTGAATGCGGCCGTCTCTAAAGCATAACCCCAAAATGATAGCGGTAACTCAGTAAGAGACATCATAGATCGTACCATATCTAGTAAAGTACGATTACGACGTTCGGACACACCATTACGCTGTGGTGTTCCGGGTGGCGTGAGTTGCGAAACTATTCCACAATTTTTCAAATGTACACCAAACTCGTAACTCAAATATTCTCCTCCACGATCAGATCGTAGAAATTTTATTTTCTTGTTACGATGATTTTCAACTTCACTCTGAAATTCTTTGAACTTTTCAAATGTTTCAGACTTGTGTTTCATTAAGTAGATATACCCATATCTGCTTAAGTCATCTGTGAAGGTGAGAAAATAACGATATCCGCCATGAGCCTCAATATTCATCGGTCCACATACATCGGTATGTATGATTTCCAACAAATCTGTTGCTCTCTCCATAGTACCGGAGAACGGTGTTTTAGTCATCTTGCCCATGAGGCACGATTCGCAAGTACCAAGTGATTCATAATCAAGTGGTTCCAAAAGTCCATCAGTATGGAGTTTCTTCATGCGCTTTACACCGATATGACCTAAACGACAATGCCACAAATAAGTTGCACTTTCATTATCAACTCTGCATCTTTTGGTTTCAACATTATGAATATGTGTGTCACTACTATCGAGATTCATCAAAAATAGACACTCTTCAAGGGTGCATGACCATAAAAGATATTACTCATATAAATAGAACAACCATTATTCTCTATTTAAATGAATAACCGTCTCGCATCAAACAAGATCCAGATATAATGTTCATGCTAACGCTGGCACCAAATAACAATATTTAGGTCTAATACTTAATCCCGAAGGTAGATGTAGAGGTAGCATGCCGACCGCGATCACATCGACTTTGGAACCGTTTCCCACGTGCATCGTCACCTCGTCCTTGCTAGTGTCCGCTTATTCTGTAGTCCCTGTTTCGAGTTGCAAATATTAGCAACAGAACCAGTATCAAATACCCAGGTGCTACTGCGAGCATTAGTAAGGTACACATCAATAACATGTATATCACATATACCTTTGTTCACCTTGCCATCCTTCTTATCCGCCAAATACTTGAGGCAGTTCCGCTTCCAGTGACCAGTCTGCTTGTAGTAGAAGCACTCAGTTTCAGGCTTAGGTCCAGACTTGGGTTTCTTCTCTTGAGCAGCAACTTGCTTGCTGTTCTTCTTGAAGTTCCCCTTCTTCTTCCCTTTGCCCTTTTTCTTGAAACTAGTGGTTTTGTTAACCATCAACACTTGATGCTCCTTCTTGATTTCTACCTCCGCAGCTTTCAGCATTGCGAAGAGCTCGGGAATAGTCTTGTTCATCCCTTGCATATTATAGTTCATCACGAAGCTTTTGTAGCTTGGTGGCAGTGATTGGAGGATTCTGTCAATGACGCAATCATCCGGAAGAGTAACTCCCAATTGAATCAAGTGATTATTATACCCAGACATTTTGAGTATATGCTCACTGACAGAACTGTTCTCCTCCATCTTGCAGCTATAGAACTTATTGGAGACTTCATATCTCTCAATCCGGGCATTTGCTTGAAATATTAACTTCAACTCCTGGAAACGTTGGTTTTGTAGTAATTTCAAAAAAATTCCTACGCACACGCAAATCATGTGATGCATAGCAACGAGAGGGGAGAGTGTTGTCTACGTACCCACGCAGACCGACTGCGGAAGCGTTGACACAACGTAGAGGAAGTAGTCGTACGTCTTCACGATCCGACCGATCAAGCACCGAAACTACGGCACCTCCGAGTTCGAGCACACGTTCAGCTCGATGACGATCCCCGGACTCCGATCCAGCAAAGTGTCGGGGAAGAGTTTCGTCAGCACGACGGCGTGGTGACGATCTTGATGCACTACAGCAGCAGGGCTTCGCCTAAACTCCGCTACAGTATTATCGAGGAATATGGTGGCTGGGGGCACCGCACACGGCTAAGGAATAGATCACGTGGATCAACTTGTGTTTCTTGATCTATCTTTGGTGCTAGCCCTGCCCCTCTATTTATATCTTGAGCCCTGGGGTCGAAACTTGGAGTTAAAGCCTTCACAAAGTCGGTTTCACCCGAAAGGCAAGAGTCCTTCTCGGACTCCAGGGCCAGACGCCAGGGTTCCCAGCGTCTGGACCCAGACGCCAGGGACCCTGGCGTCTGGCCCCGGACTCCGCAAAAACTTCCTTTTGCGCTTTCCAAAAACCTTGTGGCTTTCCCCTTTGCCCAAATAAAGTGTTCTCGTAACCCAAACATTTCAGGAAACATCCGAACCCCTTCCGGTGATTTCCGGAACCCTTCCGGTGACCAAACACTATTATCATATATATCAAACTTTATCTCCGGACCATTCCGGAGTTCCTCGTCATGTCCGTGATCTCATCTCGGACTCCGAACAACATTCGGTACATCAAAATGCATAAAACTCATAACAACTGTCATCGTAACTTTAAGCGTGCGGACCCTACGGTTCGAGAACAATGTAGACATGACCGAGACACGTCTCCGGTCAATAACCAATAGCGGGACCTGGATGCCCATATTGGCTCCTACATATTCTACGAAGATCTTTATCGGTCAGACCGCATAACAAGCATACATTGTTCCCTTTGTCATCGGTATGTTACTTGCCCGAGATTCGATCGTCGGTATCTCAATACCTAGTTCAATCTCGTTACTGGCAAGTCTCTTTACTCGTTCCGTAATGCATCATCTCACAACTAACTCATTAGTTGATGCTTGCAAGGCTTATGTGATGTGCATTACCGAGAGGGCCCAGAGATACCTCTCCGACAATCGGAGTGACAAATCCTAATCTCGAAATACGCCAACCCAACATCTACCTTTGGAGACACCTGTAATGCTCCTTTATAATCACCCAGTTACGTTGTGACGTTTGGTAGCACCCAAAGTGTTCCTCCGGTAAACGGGAGTTGCATAATCTCATAGTCATAGGAACATGTATAAGTCATGAAGAAAGCAATAGCAACATACTAAACGATCGGGTGCTAAGCTAATGGAATGGGTCATGTCAATCAGATCATTCAACTAATGATGTGACCTCGTTAATCAAATAACAACTCTTTGTTCATGGTTAGGAAACATAACCATCTTTGATTAACGAGCTAGTCAAGTAGAGGCATACTAGTGACACTCTGTTTGTCTATGTATTCACACATGTATTATGTTTCCGGTTAATACAATTCTAGCATGAATAATAAACATTTATCATGAAATAAGGAAATAAATAATAACTTTATTATTGCCTCTAGGGCATATTTCCTTCAGTCTCCCACTTGCACTAGAGTCAATAATCTAGATCACATCACCATGTGATTAACATCGATAGTTCACATCATCATGTGATTAACACCCATAGTTCACATCGCCATGTGACCAACACCCAAAGGGTTTACTAGATTCGTAATCTAGTTCACATCGCTATGTGATTAACACCCAAAGAGTACTAAGGTGTGATCATGTTTTGCTTGTGAGAGAATTTAGTCAACGGGTCTGCCAATTCAGATCCGTATGTATTTTGCAAATTTCTATGTCTACAATGCTCTGCACGGAGCTACTCTAGCTAATTGCTCCCACTTCCAATATGTATCCAGATTGAGACTTAGAGTCATCTAGATCAGTGTCAAAACTTGCATCGACGTAACCCTTTACGACGAACCTTTTGTCACCTCCATAATCGAGAAACATATCCTTATTCCACTAAGGATAATTTTGACCGCTGTCCAGTGATCTACTCCTAGATCACTATTGTACTCCCTTGCCAAATGTAGGGTATACAATAGATCTGGTACACAGCATGGCATACTTTATAGAACCTATGGCCAAGGCATAGGGAATGACTTTCATTCTCTTTCTATCTTCTGCCGTGGTCGGCTTTTGAGTCTTACTCAACTTCACACCTTGTAATACAGGCAAGAACTCTTCTTTGACTGCTTCCATTTTGAACTACTTCAAAATCTTGTCAAGGTATGTACTCATTGAAAAAACTTATCAAGCGTCTTGATCTATCTCTATAGATCTTGAAGCTCAATATGTAAGCAGCTTCACCGAAGGTCTTTCTTTGAAAAACTCCTTTCAAACACTCCTTTATGCTTTACAGAATAATTCTACATTATTTCCGATCAACAATATGTCATTCACATATACTTATCAGAAATGCTGTAGTGCTCCCACTCACTTTCTCGTAAATACAGGCTTCACCGCAAGTCTGTATAAAACTATATGCTTTGATCAACTCATCAAAGCGTATATTCCAACTCCGAGATGCTTGCACCAGTCCATAGATGGATCGCTGGAGCTTGCACATTTTGTTAGCACCTTTCGGATTGACAAAACCTTCTGGTTGCATCGATATACAACTCTTCTTTAATATCCATTAAGGAATGCAGTTTTGTTTATCCATTTGCCAGATTTCATAAAATGCGGCAATTGCTAACATGATTCGGACAGACTTAAGCATAGATACGAGTGAGAAACTCTCATCGTAGTCAACACCTTGAACTTGTCGAAAACCTTTTTCGACAATTCTAGCTTTGTAGATAGTAACACTACTATCAGCGTCCGTCTTCCTCTTGAAGATCCATTTATTTTCTATGGCTTGCCGATCATCGGGCAAATCCATCAAAGTCCATACTTTGTTCTCATACATGGATCATATCTCAGATTTCATGGCCTCAAACCATTTCGCGGAATCTGGGCTCATCATCGCTTCCTCATAGTTCGCAAGTTCGTCATGGTCTAGTAACATGACTTCCAGAACAGGATTACTGTACCACTCTGGTGCGGATCTCACTCTGGTTTACCTAATAGATTCGGTAGTAACTTGATCTGAAGTTACATGATCATCATCATTAGCTTCCTCACTAATTGGTGTAGTAGTCACAAGAACAGATTTCTGTGATGAACTACTTTCCAATAAGGGAGAAGGTACAATTACCTTATCAAGTTTTCTACTTTCCTCCCACTCACTTCTTTCGAGAGAAACTCCTTCTCTAGAAAGGATCCATTCTTAGCAACGAATGTCTTGCCTTCGGATCTGTGATAGAAGGTGTACCCAACAGTCTCCTTTGGGTATCCTATGAAGACATATTTCTCCGATTTGGGTTTGAGCTTATCAGGATGAAACTTTTTCACATAAGCATCACACCCAAACTTTAAGAAACGACAACTTTGGTTTCTTGCCAAACCACAGTTCATACGTTGTCTCTCAACGGATTTAGATGGTGCCCTTTTAACGTGAATGCAGCTGTCTCTAATGCATAACCCCAAAACGATAGTGGTAGATCGGTAAGAGACATCATAGATTGCACTATATCCAATAAAGTACGGTTATGACGTTCGGACACACCATTATGCTGTGGTGTTCCATGTGGCATGAGTTTGTGAAACTATTCCACATTGTTTTAATTGAAGACCAAACTCGTAACTCAAATATTTGTCTCCGCGATCAGATCGTAGAAACTTTATTTTCTTGTCACGATGATTTTCCACTTCACTCTGAAATTCTTTGAACTTTTCAAATGTTTCAGACTTATGTTTCATCAAGTAGATATACCCATATCTGCTCAAATCATCTGTGAAGTCAGAAAATAATGATACCTGTCGCGAGCCTCAATATTCATCGGACCACATACATCAGTATGTATGATTTCCAACAAATCTGTTGCTCGCTCCATTGTTCCGAGAACGGAGTCTTAGTCATCTTGCCCATGAGGCATGGTTCGCAAGCATCAACTGATTCATAATCAAGTGATTCCAAAAGCCCATCAGCATGGAGTTTCTTCATGCGCTTTACACCAATATGACCTAAACAGTAGTGCCACAAATAAGTTGCACTATCATTATTAACTTTGCATCTTTTGGTTTCAATATTATGATTATGTGTATCACTACGATCGAGATCCAACGAACTATTTTCATTGGGTGTGTAACCATATAAGGTTTTATTCATGTAAACAGAACAACAATTTATTCTCTTACTTAAATGAATAACCGTATTACAATAAACATGATCAAATCATATTCATGCTCAACGCAAACACCAAATAACACTTATTCAGGTTCAACACTAATCCCGAAAGTATAGGGAGTGTGCGATGATGATCATATCAATCTTGGAACCACTTCCAACACACATCGTCACTTCACCCTTAACTAGTCTCTGTTTATTCTGCAACTCCCGTTTCGAGTTACTAATCTTAGCAACTGAACTAGTATCAAATACTGAGGGGTTGCTATAAACACTAGTAAAGTACACATCAATAACATGTATATCAAATATACTTATGTTCACTTTGCCATCCTTCTTATCTGCCAATCACTTGGGGTAGTTCCGCTTCCAGTGACCAGTCCCTTTGCAGTAGAAACTTAGTCTCAGGCTTAGGACCAGACTTGGGCTTCTTCACTTGAGCAGCAACTTGCTTGCTGTTCTTCTTGAAGTTCCCCTTCTTCCCTCTGCCCTTTTCTTGAAACTAGTGGTCTTGTCTACCATCAACACTTGATGTTTTTCTCGATTTCTACCTTCATCAATTTCCGCATTACGAAGAGCTTGGGAATCGTTTCCGTTATCCCTTGCATATCATAGTTCATCACGAAGTTCTACTAACTTGGTGATGGTGACTAGAGAATTCTGTCAATCACTATCTTATCTGGAAGATTAACTCCCACTTGATTCAAGCGATTGTAGTACTCAGACAATCTGGGCACATGCTCACTAGTTGAGCGATTCTCCTCCATCTTTTAGCTATAGAACTTGTTGGAGACTTCATATCTCTCAACTCGGGTATTTGCTTGAAATATTAACTTCAACTCCTGGAACATCTCATATGGTCCATGACGTTCAAAACGTCTTTGAAGTCCCGATTCTAAGCCGTTAAGCATGGTGCACTAAACTATCAAGTAGTCATCATATTGAGCTAGCCAAACGTTCATAACGTCTGCATCTGCTCCTGCAATAGGTCTGTCACCTAGCGGTGCATCAAGGACATAATTCTTCTGTGCAGCAATGAGGATAAACCTCAGATCACGGATCCAATCCGCATCATTGCTACTAACATCTTTCAACACAATTTTCTCTAGGAACATATCAAAATAAACATATGAAAGCAACAACGTGAGCTATTGATCTACAACATAGATATGCTAATACTACCAGGACTAAGTTCATGATAAATTAAAGTTCAATTAATCATATTACTTAAGAACTCCCACTTAGATAGACATCCCTCTAATCCTCTAAGTGATCACGTGATCCAAATCAACTAAACCATGTCCGATCATCACGTGAGATGGAGTAGTTTCATTGGTGAACATCACTATGTTGATCATATCTACTATATGATTCACGCTCGACCTTTCGGTCTCCGTGTTCCGAGGCCATATCTGTATATGCTTGGCTCGTCAAGTATAACCTGAGTATTCTGCGTGTGCAACTGTTTTGCACCCGTTGTATTTGAACGTAGAGCCTATCACACCCGATCATCACGTGGTGTCTCAGCACGAAGAACTTTCGCAACGGTGCATACTCAGGGAGAACACTTCTTGATAATTAGTGAGAGATCATCTTATAATGCTACCGTCAATCAAAGCAAGATAAGATGCATAAAAGATAAACATCACATGCAATCAATATAAGTGATATGATATGGCCATCATCATCTTGTGCTTGTGATCTCCATCTTCGAAGCACCGTCGTGATCACCATCGTCACCGGCGCGACACCTTGATCTCCATCGTAGCATCGTTGTCGTCTCGCCAATCTTATGCTTCCACGACTATCGCTACCGCTTAGTGATAAAGTAAAGCATTACAGCGCGATTGCATTGCATACAATAAAGCGACAACCATATGGCTCCTGCCAGTTGCCGATAACTCGGTTACAAAACATGATCATCTCATACAATAAAATTTAGCATCATGTCTTGACCATATCACATCACAACATGCCCTGCAAAAACAAGTTAGACGTCCTCTACTTTGTTGTTGCAAGTTTTACGTGGCTGCTACGGGCTTAAGCAAGAACCAATCTTACCTACGCATCAAAACCACAATGATAGTTTGTCAAGTTGGTGCTGTTTTAACCTTCGCAAGGACCAGGCGTAGCCACACTCGGTTCAACTAAAGTTGGAGAAACTGTCACCCGCAAGCCACCTATGTGCAAAGCACGTCGGGAGAACCGGTCTCGCGTAAGCGTACGCGTAATGTCGGTCCGGGCCGCTTCGTCCAACAATACCGCCGAACCAAAGTATGACATGCTGGTAAGCAGTATGACTTATATCGCCCACAACTCACTTGTGTTCTACTCGTGCATATAACATCAACATATAAAACCTAGGCTCGGATGCCACTGTTGGGGAACGTAGTAATTTCAAAAAATTTCCTACGCACACGCAAGATCATGGTGATGCATAGCAACGAGAGGGGAGAGTATGATCTACGTACCCTTGTAGATCAACAACGGAAGCGTTGACACAACGTAGAGGAAGTAGTCGTACGTCTTCCCGATCCGACCGATCCAAGCACCGTTACTCCGGCACCTCCGAGTTCTTAGCACACGTACAGCTCGATGACGATCCCCGGGCTCCGATCCAGCAAAGCTTCGGGGAGGAGTTCCGTCAGCACGACGGCGTGGTGACGATCTTGATGTTCTACCGTCGCAGGGCTTCGCCTAAGCACCGCTACAATATGACCGAGGTGGAATATGGTGGAGGGGGGCACCGCACACGGCTAAGGAACGATCATGAAGATCAACTTGTGTCTATGGGGTGCCCCTTGCCTCAGTATATAAAGGATGGAGGAGGAGGAGGCCGGCCAAGGCAATTGGTGCGGCCAGGATGTGGAGTCCTACTAGGACTCCAAGTCCTAGTAGGAGTCCACCAAGAGGGGAGGAAGGGAGAAGGAAGTGGAGGAGTAGGAAAGGTGGCCGGCCCCCTTTTCCCTAGTCCAATTCGGTCTAGAGGGGAGGGGGGGCGCAGCAGCCTTTTTCCTCTTCCCACTAAAGCCCATCAAGGCCCATTACTTCTCCCGTAACTACCCGGTACTCCGAAAAATACCCGAATCACTCGGAACCTTTCCGATGTCCGAATATAGTCGTCCAATATATCGATCTTTACGTCTCGACCATTTCGAGACTCCTCGTCATGTCCCCGATCTCATCCGGGACTCCGAACTCCTTCGGTACATCAAAACTCATAAACTCATAATATAACTGTCATCGAAACCTTAAGCGTGCGGACCCTACGGGTTTGAGAACTATGTAGACATGACCGGGACACGTCTCCGGTCAATAACCAATAGCGGAACCTGGATGCTCATATTGGCTCCTACATATTCTACGAAGATCTTTATCGGTCAGACCGCATAACAACATACGTTGTTCCCTTTGTCATCGGTATGTTACTTGCCCGAGATTCGATCGTCGGTATCTTAATACCTAGTTCACTCTCGTTACCGGCATGTCTCTTTACTCATTCCGTAATACATCATCTCGCAACTAACTCATTAGTTGCATTGCTTGCAAGGCTTAAGTGATGTGCATTACCGAGAGGGCCCAGAGATACCTCTCCGACAATCGGAGTGACAAATCCTAATCTCAAAATACGCCAACCCAACATGTACCTTTGGAGACACCTGTAGAGCACCTTTATAATCACCCAGTTACGTTGTGACGTTTGGTAGCACACAAAGTGTTCCTCCGGTAAACGGGAGTTGCATAATCTCATAGTCATAGGAACATGTATAAGTCATGAAGAAAGCAATAGCAACATACTAAACGATCGAGTGCTAAGCTAACAGAATGGGTCAAGTCAATCACATCATTCTCCTAATGATGTGATCCTGTTAATCAGATGACAACACATGTCTATGGTTAGGAAACATGACCATCTTTGATCAACAAGCTAGTCAAGTACAGGCATACTAGTGACACTCTGTTTGTCTATGTATTCATACATAGATCATGTTTCCGGTTAATACAATTCTAGCATGAATAATAAACATTTATCATGAAATAAGGAAATAAATAATAACTTTATTATTGCCTCTAGGGCATATTTCCTTCAAGTAGTAGAAGTAGCAATAGTAACAAGTTTGTAGAATAGTAGCAGTTGTGATTTAGCAAAGGCAATAGTACTAAAGCATGGGCATGGAGTAGCAATGGGTATTCGGATGTAATTCAATATATAACTGTCACAAGCTAGAGCGATGCACAATAGCTCCAATACATCAATCACATGTAGGCTTGTATTCCATATATAGTTATACGTTCTTGCGATAAGAACTTGCATACCATATTTTGTCCTACCTTCCCGTGGCAGCGGTGTCATAATGGAAACTAAGGGTAATTAAGGTGCTTGTCACCTGTTATCATTCTAAATCTTAGACCCCCAAGGGGACAATTATTATTTGTATGCACCTGTTGTCACCTTGGGGTATATGCGGATCATAACACGTAACAGGTGGATATAACTTGCAAGATAGGATCAACAATTCAAATATATTCATGAAAACATAATGATGCTTTTTGGAGCAATTCTAATGCCTTTTCTCTCATAATATGTAATGGTATACACAGAGGGAGAATTCTGGCAGCTGGAAATCTGGACCTGGAAAAGCTACGTCAGGCCACCTATTCTGCACAACTCCAAACAAGCTGAAACTTCACGGAGATTTTTTATGGATTATTTGAGGAATATTGGAGCAAATAACTACCAGAGGGGGCCCACCAGGTGGGCACAACCCACCTGGCGTGCCAGGGAGCCCAGGCGCGCCCTGGTGAGTGTGCTCACCCAGGCCCACCTCCGGTGCCCATCTTCTGGTATATAAGTCATTTTGACCTAGAAAAAATAGGAGAGGACTTTCGGGACGGAGCGCCGCCGTCTCGAGGTGGAACTTGGGCAGGAGCACTTTTGCCCTCCGGCGGAGATTCTGCCGAGGGAACTTCCCTCCCGGAGGGGGAAATCATCGTCATCATCATCACCAACAACTCTCCCATCTTGGGGGGCAATCTCCATCAACATCTTCAACAGCACCATCTCCTCTCAAACCCTAGTTCATCTCTTATGTTCAATCTTGTTACCGGAACTATAGATTGGTGCTTGTGGGTGACTAGTAGTGTTGATTACATCTTGTAGTTGATTACTATATGGTTTATTTGGTGGAAGATTATATGTTCAGATCCAATATGCTATTTAATACCCTCTGATCATGAGCATGTTTATCATTTGTGAGTAGTTACTTTTGTTCTTGAGGTCACGGGAGAAATCATGTTGCAAGTAATCATGTGAACTTGATATGTGTTCGATATTTTGATAGTATGTATGTTGTGATTCCCTTAGTGGTGTCATGTGAATGTCGACTACATGACACTTCACCATATTTGGGCCTAAGGGAATGCATTGTGGAGTAGCAATTAGATGATGGGTTGCGAGAGTGACAGAAGCTTAAACCCCAGTTTATGCGTTATTCCGTAAGGGACCGATTGGATCCAAAAGTTTAATGCTATGGTTAGAATTTATTCTTAATACTTTTCTCGTAGTTGCGGATGCTTGCGGGAGGGTTAATCATAAGTAGGAGGTTTGTTCAAGTAATAACAGCACCTAAGCACCGGTCCACCCACATATCAAATTATCAAAGTACCGAACACGAATTAAGCCAACATGATGAAAGTGACTAGATGAAAATCCCGTGTACCCTCAAGAACGCTTTGCTCATCTAAGAGACTGTTTTGGCCTGTCCTTTGCCTCAAAAGGATTGGGCTACCTTGTTGCACTTTTGTTACTACTATCTTTACTTGCTTGTTACAAATTACCTTGCTATCAAACTACTCTGCTACTTAACAATTTCAGCACTTGCAGACATTACCTTGCTGAAAACCACTTGTCATTTCCTTCTGCTCCTCGTTGGGTTCGACACTCTTACTTATCGAAAAAGAGCTACAATTGATCCCCTATACTTGTGGGTCATCAAGGCTATTTTCTGGCGCTTTGCCGGGGAGTGAAGCGCCTTTGGTAAGTGGAATTTGGTAAGGAAACATTTATATAGTGTGCTGAAATTTATTGTCACTTGTTACTATGGAAAACAATCCTTTGAGGGGTTTGTTCGGGGTATCTTCACCTCGACCGGAACCACAATTAGCTACCCCTCAACCTACTGCACCTACTGAAAATATTGAATATGAAATTCCTTCGGGTATGATAGAACAACTGCTAGCTAATCCTTATGCAGGAGATGGAACCGAACATCCTGATATGCACTTGATATATGTAGAACAAATTTGTGGATTGTTCAAGCTTGCAGGTTTACCCGGAGATGAAGTTATGAAGAAGGTTTTCCCTTTATCTTTGAAGGGAAAAGCATTGGCATGGTATAGGCTATTGCAAAAAACTATCATATGCATCTAGTTCATCGTGATCGGAATTATATATATAATTTTTGGCCTCGTGAAGGAGAAAGTATCGCTCTAGCTTGGGGGAGGCTTAAGTCATGTTATATTCATGCCCCAATCATGAGCTCTCAAGAGAAATTATTATCCAGAATTTTTATGCTTGGCTTTCTCGTAATGATCAAACCATGCTTGATACTTCTTGTGTGGGTTCTTTTATGAAGAAGACTATTGAATTCCGGTGGGATCTTTTGGAAAGAATTAAACGCAACTCTGAAGATTGGGAACTCGACAAAGGTAAAGAGTCAGGTATTAAACTTAAGTATGATTGTGTTAAATCTTTTATGGATACCGATGCTTTTCAAAAGTTTAGCACTAAATATGGACTTGACTCTGAGATAGTAGCCTCCTTTTGTGAATCATTTGCTACTCATGTTGATCTCCCTAAAGAGAAGTGGTTTAAATATCACCCACCTATTAAAGAAGAAATCAAAGAACCGGTACCAGTTAAAGAAGAAACTATACTTTACAATGTTGATCCAGTTGTTCCTTCTGCTTATATTGAGAAACCACCTTTCCCTGTTAGGATAAAGGAACATGCTAAAGTTTCAACTGTGGTAACAAAAGCTATATTAGAACACCTAAACCTGATGAACAAATCAAAGTAGAACCTAGTATTGCTATGGTTAAAGATCTCTTGGAAGAAGATATGGATGGGCATGTTATTTACTTCTGTGAAGAAGCTGCTAGAATTGCCAAACCTATAAAAAGGATAAACATAGACCTGTTGTTGGCATGCCCGTTATATCATAAAATAGGAGATCTTGTTATCATGGTTTATGTGACATAGGTGCTAGTGTGAGTGCTATTCCTTACACCTTATATCAAGAAATTATGAATGACATAGCACCCGCAGAGATAGAAGACATAGATGTTACTATTAAACTTGCTAATAGAGACACTATATCACCAATTGGGATTGTTAGAGATGTTGAAGTCTTGTGTGGGAAAATAAAATACCCTACTGATTTTCTTGTTCTTGGTTCCCCACAAGATGACTTTTGTCCCATTATCTTTGGTAGACCTTTCTTGAACACGTTAATGCTAAGATAGATTGTGAGAAACAAACTGTCGGTGTTAGTTTTGGTGATGAGTCTCATGAGTTTCATTTTTCCAAGTTTAGTAGAAAGCTTCATGAAAAAGAATTGCCTAGTAAGGATGAATTAATTGGTCTTGCTTCTATTGCTGTACCACCTACTGATCCTTTAGAACAATATTTGCTAGACCATGAAAATGATTTACATATGCATGAAAGAAATGAAATAGATAAGATTTTCTTTGAACAACGTCCTCTGCTTAAACACAATTTGCCTATTGAAACTCTAGGAGGACCTCCTCCACCTAAAGGTGATCTGTGTTTGAATTAAAACAATTGCCAACACTTTGAAATATGCTTACCTTGATGAAAAGAAGATATATCCTATTATTATTAGTGCTAACCTTTCAGAACATGAAGAAGAAAGATTATTGAAAGTTCTAAGGAAGCACCGAGCTGCTATTGGATATACTCTTGATGATTTAAAGGGCATTATGTCCCACTCTATGTCAGCACAAAATTAATATGGAACCTGATGCTAAACCCGTTGTTGATCACCAACGTCGGTTAAATCCAAAATGAAGGAAGTGGTAAGAACGGAAATCTTAAAACTTCTGGAAGCAGGTATAATCTATCCCATAGCTGATAGTAGATGGGTAAGTCTTGTTCATTGTGTCCCTAAGAAAGGAGGTATAACTGTTGTTCCTAATGATAAGAATGAACTTATTCCACAAAGAATTGTTACAGGTTATAGAATGGTAATTGATTTTAGAAAATTAAACAAAGCAACTAGAAAAGATCATTACCCTCTGCCTTTTATTGATCAAATGCTTGAAAGATTATCTAAGCACACACACACACACTTTTGCTTCCTTGATGGATATTCTGGCTTTTCACAAATACATGTTTCTCAACCTGATCAAGAAAAGACCACTTTTACTTGTCCCTTTGGAACTTATGCTTATAGACGTATGCCTTTTGGTTTATGCAATGCACCTGCTACCTTTCAAAGATGTATGACTGCTATATTCTCTGACTTTTGTGAAAAGATTGTTGAGGTTTTCATGGATGACTTCTCTGTTTATGGGAAGTCTTTTGATGATTGTTTAAGCAATCTTGATCGAGTTTTGCAGAGATGTGAACAAACAAATCTTGTCTTGAATTGGGAGAAGTGCCACTTTATGGTTAATGAAGGCATTGTCTTGGGTCATAAAATTTCTGAAAGAGGTATTGAAGTGGACAAAGCTAAGGTTGATGCAATTGAGAAAATGCCATGTCCTAAAGATATAAAAGGTATTCGTAGTTTCTTAGGTCATGCTGGTTTCTATAGGAGATTTATCAAAGACTTCTCTAAAATTTCTAGGCCTCTTACGAATCTTTTGCAAAAGGATATTCCTTTTGTTTTTGATGATGATTGTTTAGAAGCCTTTGAAACACTAAGAAAGCCTTAATTTCTGCACCTATTGTTCAACCACCTGATTGGAACTTGCCTTTTGAAATTATGTGTGATGCTAGTGATTATGCTGTTGGTGTTGTTCTAGGACAAAGAGTTGATAAGAAACTGAATGTTATTCATTATGCTAGTAAAACTCTAGACATGCTCAATGAAAATTATGCTACTACTGAAAAAGAATTCTTAGCAGTGGTGTTTGCTTGTGATAAATTTAGACCTTATATTGTTGATTCCAAAGTAATTTTCACACCGATCATGCTGCTATTAAATATCTTATGGAAGAAAGATGCTAAACCTAGACTTATTCTGTTGGGTTCTCTTGTTACAAGAATTTCATTTACATATCATTGATAGAAAAGGAGCTGAGAACCCCGTAGCGATAACTTGTCTAGGCTTGAAAATGTGCTGTGATGACCCACTACCTATTGATGATAGTTTTCCTGATGAGCAGTTAGCTGCAATAAATGTTGCTCATAGTACTCCTTGGTATGCTGACTATGCTAATTACATTGTTGCTAAATATTTACCACCTAGCTTTACATACCAACAAAAGAAAAAAATCTTCTATGATTTAAGACATTACTTTTGGGATGACCCACATCTTTCTAAATAAGAAGTAGATGGTATTATTAGACGTTGTGTACCTGAGCATGAACAGGGACAAATCCTACAGAAATGTCACTCCGAAGCTGTAGCGACCAGACCTCAAATGGTCCAATCTCTGTGCTCAGGTGTCATCCCTGGATCAGTAATGCTGACACCACACAGTACTTGAAGGATTTATAACAAAGTAGCAATCACACACTTATTACATCGAGTGTCTCAAAAGAGAACTTATTACAATAAATATGGCTTAAGGCCATCTAATAACGATAACAGCGAAGGCTTGGAAGATAAGTGAGTCCATCAACTCCAACGGCATCACTGAGTATAGAACCACGACCTAAAAACACCTTAATCGTCATCTGAAAAGTCTGCAACATTAACGTTGCAGCCCGAAACGGGTCAGCACATGGAATATGCTGGCAAAGTAACACATAGAGAGTAATGGAATGAAATAGCTATTCTATATGCATATTTGGCTGGTGGAAAGCTCTATGGTTACAGTTTTGCGTAAAGCCAATTTTTCCCTACTGCAAAGGAATAAATTTTATTTAACTATCATGGTAGTTGTTAAACATTGAGAATGGTTGACAGCATTCTCAATCCCAATTAAGCATCATCATTAAACAAAACCCAACAAAATTAATTTTAGAGTAACATGTTGAGATTCACATGATAATCCAAGTACTAGATACTCAAGATGTCCATAACCGGGGACACGGCTAACCATGATTAGTTTATACACTCTGCAGAGGTTTGCGCACTTTTCCCCACAAGACTCGATCGCCTCCGTTTGGGTTCTCGCACTACATGGTGTTTGAGAAACGGATGACCGAGACATAGTCTTTCAGAAGCGCTAGCACCTTACGATCGGGTAGACCGTTACACCTACTTTCCCCTACATCTGCTAGTCTACCACTGTAAGAGTTCGCACAACTTAATCAACTATGCTAGAGCCCATAGTAGCTTGTGGCTGCACACGGAAGTTTCTAGCATGAATAATCTCATGATCCTCTCTTTTT
>NC_053026.1:110936682-111022866 GCF_003073215.2 Triticum urartu | reverse complement strand
GATCAAGATTCATATGGTAGGAATGGAATATCTTGGCCTCAACACATGAGTAGGTGGTTCTCTCTCAGAAAATGTGTATTGGAAGTGTAGGTATGTTCTGATGGATCTCTCCACGAATGAAGAGTGGGTGGAGGGGTATATATAGCCTCCACACAAAAACTAACTGTTACACACAATTTACCAATCTCGGTGAGACCGGATTGAAAAACTCGGCCGGACCAATTTAGAAAACCTAGTGACCGTTAGGGTTTTCGGTGGGACCGACCAGATCAACTCGGTGGGACCGATGTGCTAGGGTTAGGGTAAAACCAAGACCCAGTTTGACCGATTACTCAAACTTGGTGGGACCGATTTGAGTAATAAGCGAAACAGAGAGTTGGCCAAGCAAACTCGGTGGGGCCGATTGCATATCTTGGTGGGACCGAAAATATTGCAACAGGTAACAGAGAATTTGCAAGCCCATTTCGGCGAGACCGAGATCCCATCGGTGAGACGAACTGATTAGGGTTTCTGGCAGTGGCTATGTCAACTGAACTCGGTGGCTCCGGATAGAGAGAATCGATGGGGCCGAGTTTGACTTTTGGTTTAGGACATATTTGGAAGTGAGAAAGTGGTTGAGGGCTTTGGAGCATATCACTAAGCACTTTGAGCAAGCAAGCCATTAAGCAACACCTCATCCCTTCTTAGTAGTATTGGCTTTCCTATAGACTCAATGTGATCTTGGATCACTAAAATAGAAAATGTAGAGTCTTGATCTTGAAGTTTGAGCCAATCCTTTGTCCTTAGCATTTTGAAGGGGTTCCACATCCTCTAGTCCATGCCACTTCATTGTTGAACTTATCTGAAACATACTAGGTAAAAGTGTTAGTCCAATAAGAGATATGTTGTCATTAATTACCAAAACCACCTAGGGAGCACTTGTGCTTTCATGGTGCCTTCCTCATCAACCATGCTGCCTCCATGATGATGTGTGAGTAGTTTCTGTTGGGAAACGTAGCATGCAATTTCAAAATTTTGACATGACCGAGACACCTATCTGGTCAATAACCAATAGCGGAACCTGGATGCTCATATTAGCTCCTACATATTCCACGAAGATCTTTATCGGTTGAACCGTTATGACAACATACGTTATTCCCTTTGTCCATCGGTATGTTACTTGCCCGAGATTCGATCGTCGGTATCTTCATACCTAGTTCAATCTCGTTACCGGCAAGTCTATTTACTCGTTCCGTAATACATCATCCCGCAACTAACTCATTAGTCACTTTGCTTGTAAGGCTTCTGATGATGTGTATTACTGAGAGGGCCCAGAGATACCTCTCCGATACTCGGAGTGACAAATCCTAATCTCGATCTATGCCAACCCAACAAACACCTTCGGAGATACCTATAGAGCATCTTTATAATCACCCAGTTACGTTGTGACGTTTGATAGCACACAAGGTATTCCTTCGGTATCCAGGAGTCACATAATCTCATAGTCGAAGGAATATGTATTTGACATGAAGAAAGAAATAGCAATGAAACTGAACGATCAATATGCTAAGCTAACGGATGGGTCATGTCGATCACATCATTCTCCTAATGATGTGATCCCGTTATCACATGACAACTCATGTCCATGATTAGGAAACCTTAACCATCTTTGATCAACGAGCTAGTCAAGTAGAGGCTCACTAGGGACTCAGTGTTTTGTCTATGTGTTTTCACATGTATTAAGGTTTCCGGCCAATACAATTCTAGCATGAGTAATAAACATTTATCATGAATAAGGAAATATAAAATAGCAACTTTATTATTGCCTCTAGGGCATATTTCCTTCAGTTTCATTATGACCTTAGGGTCCATAATAGTAGCTAGATTGATTTCTCTCTGTTTTGGATCTTCAATACTATGTTCCCTTGAGCCACCTCACATGATCGGGATCAATTCGATGTAATGTGTGGTGTGTTTGTTGGGATATGATGAATTGTACTCTATGATTAGATTGTTCATTCAAATCAATTGAATCTTTCGAGGTTTCTCGTTGTATAATTAAATAGCTTTGCAAGCTCTCCGATCTATCCAGCTTCTCTGACCAAGTTTGATGGATTTTTCTTCAAGGGATTGGTGCTTTGTAGTGGGTTCAAAACCCAGTGACAATAAGGGCTAAGACACATATTGTATTGTTAACACCAAGTGTACAACGATGTTTTTTTTCATATTGATTGACTTCTTCCCGTCTACATCATGTCATTTTGCTTATTGTGATACTCTGTTTCTTTCAAACTTAATACCTTGCAATGCCTGTTGGATAGCGGTTTTGGAGTGGAGTATTAGTATTAGACGCAGTTGGACTAATGTTCTACTTATCACAGACATAATGCCTATACGAGATTATACCATGAATGATCAGAGTCATAAATATTGCAATTTGATTGATTGTCCAACTATAATTTGTTTACCAAGTGATTTGCCTGTTTTTGAGAAAGATGCCACTTGTGAACCTATGCCCCCTTGGGTCTATTTTTCATTACTAAATTCTTCTACATAATTGCTACTATTTTGATGTGCCACTTTGCTACTATTTATCTCTATCGTTTGCATTTAATCTTGTAATAGCAAGACAAGGGGATTGTGAGCCCTCTTGTCATGTTAGGGTCAAGTGTGTTTGTGTCGTGTGTGCAGGTGCCGCTTACGTTGTTATCTTCGAAGACTCCTAAGAAATACCTGCCACCGTTCTACTTTACCCTTACACTTTGGGGAATCCCAACAACTTTTGCAGAAGCAAGCAAAAGCATAGATTTGTCCTTCTCAGAAAAAATAAAAAATATGTGCTTCCACGAGAAGCACATATGTGCTTCGCTTCTAGGCTCTAGTTTTTTTATTTTTGTATTTGTCTTTTTGCGTGAATCGATTTTTTCTAGTTCTTGGTTTTTTCTTTTGATTTTCGTTTTTTCATAAAAAAATGTTTGTCGAAACCTATTAAATTTTTATCTAGTTCCGAAGATCTCCACACGAGAAATCTGATGGTGTTTCGGGATTTGGACTCACGGTTTAAGAGATAAAATATTTTGAATAAACATATCTACGAAAAAAGGAAAACATCCAGATTACGACAAGAGCGCACATGCAATGTACCACTTGGCAACACCTGAGAAGGTGAGGCTGACCTTTGTAAGGGGATCCCCTTAACTAGTGAGTTCTTCATCTCGACCATCATTTGTGGCCAGTCCTATTTTGTGTGTAACGCGCTGGACCCCCCGCTTTACACGTAGGCACACTTTGGGCTGGTCCACTAGTTCATGTTCGCTTTTGGGAAGGTTCGGTTCTAGAACCTTCCTAGCTAGCCCGCGACCACTTTTTTCTTTGGTTTTGTTAATTTTTTGTTCATTTTCGTTCCTTCCTTTCATTTTTTTGGGTTTTCTTCTTGTTTCCATGTTCATTTTTTCTTTTAATTTCATTTTTCTTTCCTTTCTTTATTACCTTCATTTTTCAAACATGTTTTCAAAATCATGAGCATTTTTCAAATTGTGAATACTTTTTGAATTCATGATTTTCTTGAAATTGCGAACTTGTTACAAATTCATGAACGTATTTTTACAAATTCTCAAACATTCTTTTCAATTGTTCTCATTTTTCGAATTCACAATTTTTTTATAAATTTATTTTTTTGGAATTTTGAACATTTTTTAAACTCGTGAACATTGTTTTGAATAAGTGAATATTTTTTAAATTTGGGGAACAATTTTTGAAGTTCACAAACATATTTCTGATTTGACAATATTTAGAAAAATGCAAGATTTTTTTTGAATTACGAACATTTTCCGAGTTTACAAACATTTTTTGAATTTAGTGAACATTTTATTAAATTCATGAATTTTGTTATTTCGTTAATATTTGTTCAAATTCACGAACATTGTTGAATATGCATTTATTTTCAAAATCACAAACATATTTATTTCTGTAAAAGAATAATCAAAATTGCGAGCATTTTGCTTTGAATCAGTGAGCATTTTATGATTTCTTGAACGTTTTTTAGAGTGCACATTTGTTTGAAATTTGGAATTTTTATGAAATCCCAAATTATTTTAAAAATAAAAAATGAGAAGGAAAAACAAAAAGGGAAAAGGTGAGAAATGAAAGACAATAAAAAAACACGAAATGAAAAAACATGGGGTGTGTCGCCCCGCACTTGGGCCAGACCAGAAGGGCGCAGTGGGAGCCGGTGGTGCACCCTCCGCCTCTTTCGAGCGTGTAGATCACCAAATAAGAGCCCCCGCCATTTTTTTAGGGGCAAAGACAAGCTTTATTGATGAAAACTACAAAATATGGGATACATCTCGGATTATGGGGATGACCTAGCCACGCATGGCGTCTCAGACCTAAAGAATGCGAAAACTTTGCTAAAGTATGTGCTTCCGTGTTCGAATCATCAAAAGAAAATTGCAGTTAAACGTAGAAGCTCTATGGTAGTTGCATACCGCACTTGGTTGCCGTTACGGATATCTGCTTTGAATTACACGCGAGTGCGCGACCACGAACTGATGCAGCAATAAATCTCCCGCTGAAAACATGTGTACATGTGGGGCTATGGGTATGGCGACAGAAACCGGGAGGCAATCTCACTTAGGAAGAGGCAACCTCACTTAGTAGTGCTCAACACTCTAGCCAGATTGACTTTGTCCTCACTAGGAGAATGGATAGAAGGGCTTGTTTGGATTGCAAATAAAGAGGGATTTTAAAGGGTAGGGAAAATACTAGGAGGGGTAGAGGGTGGACAAAGTGGACATGGGAGGAGGCGGTAGAGAGGGATTGGAGAGATTGGAATGTACCTAGAGATTTGGCTGATAGGGCCACATTGAAGTCGGCAATCCATGTGTTAGAATCTCAGTTTACTCGCACTTTGTTTACTTTTTTCTCTCACTTTCTCTTTGGTCTCCATATGTTTCCGTTGGGTTTTTTATCTTACCTACCCAAACTTGCTTGGGACAAAAGGCTTTGTTGTTGTTATTGTTGCATAGTATTTGCCATTTGTTGTTGTGGTAACTGTCAACAGGGCTCCCCTAATTCATATGTCTTTCTCATGAAATGTGTTCTATCTCCTTTGAACAAGTTATATGGTCACTCTTTGCTTCTGTCATGTTCATATGACTGGATTGCCAGTTTATATATATTTCACTAGTTCATACAACTGCGTGATGATCTGTACTTGTACTCCATTTCTGTCAAATTTTGTTTATTGCATATGCCCTTTTTTGGGTTTAGCTACCTCATGCAACAATCTGGTAATTTATCACCGAGAAAAACTGTTTGTAAATATGTATCTGTCCTCATGCTCAGTAAATCTTAATTTTGTCTCCATCATGATTTTGAATAATCTGACTGGCCTGCATTTGTTTACTGATGAATCTGAAATTTGTTGCTCTAGCGGACAAGTGGATTTCTTTTCTGATTTTTTTGGTGTGTGTGTGTTTCAATTACGGTTTGCACAAGTGGATTTGACAGTGTGTTCTAGGTTATTTAATTGCCGTCCGTTGGTAGATGAATGTCATAGCTAAGTACTCCGTCCGTTCCAAAATACTTGTCGTGGTTTCAAATTTGAACTAAAACCAAGACAAGTATTTTGGAACGGAGGGAGTACTGTTCAGTCTTAACAAACGGAGTTTAATATGTCAACTGTGTTGCATAACCAGCAAATTGTTGCATGTGTAATATTTTAGTTGCGACACTTTTATTTCTGTAGCCGTTTCTATCTACTTTTATACCTAGGTTGAGGTACAATTAACTTGAATTGATTTTGCGGTAAAATTGTCAGTTTCATATAGTAACTAATGTAAACATGTTTTTACTAAGTTCTTAGTTATTATATTTCTATATTACGATCTATTTGATTATTGTACCTTTTATACTTGTTAAGAAAGGTTATATGACAGGTCCTACAACATCTGACTGGTATCGAAGAAATGGCAAAGGCATTCTACTTTGTAGTGGTTGCAGTCTTGCTATGCCCCACCACCCTCTTCTCCGCTGCATCGTCCACGCCACATGCATCTTCTTCATCATATAAGAAGTGCATTGTGCTCGTTGAGCGACCTCCACATGCTGATATCATGGACGATGATGCACGCAACAGTTGGTATGAGTCTTTCCTCCCTAGCAACCTAACTGACTCGGGTAAACCACGCATGGTCACCACTTTCCATATGGTATATCACGGCTTTGCCGCCTGGTTAACCGAGGCTGAGCTGGACGTCATGTCCAAAAAGCCCGGCTTTCGCCGCTGGTTCGAATCTGAAAACATTGACCCAGGTTGGAGCAAGGAACATACAACAGGAAGGATTGGGCTGACCCAGGTTGGGAGGAGTATACAACACGATTGTATTATATGCTCACAAAGGTGATTATTGATAATAAGAATTAAGCGGAATATATATATCGTCTTAATGCCAATTTTGCTTATGAATTGAATCTGTGTTGAAAGCTAAAATTCCCTCTGAATATTCGCCACTTGGTAGGGTTGCAGGTGGGTTGGAAAATGGGTTAACCACCAACCAGTTGCATCTTGCATGGCCCATACATAATTTTTGTTTTGGGCTGGCCCGAGCCATCACAAGGCCTATGCCTTAGGGCATCTCCCATGCCGTCCCTAAAATAGACACATTATTTTTTGTTCACGGACTGGTCGCGGATTTGGTACGAATCAGTCTGTCGACATTGATACGAGAGCCGGCCATCCAACTTGTCTCCTAAATGTCCGTCTTTGTTTTCCTTTTCTAAGACCGTAACACTCAAAATAATTAAAAAATATAGTATAATTCATTCATAAATAGCATGCAAATACTCAGTATAACAATAGTTTAAGTAAATATTACATTTTTGATATAAGGATGACCAACAAGCTTTTCGAATTCATCGATTCCAAAATCAACGATACTGAGTTGGAATCGGTATATGTAGCCCCATATACTGCCTCTTGAGTTTCATCCAACAATGTATGCGTGAATGGCATGCCCTCGACCTTGTAGTACATCACGACATCACGCGCGGGCTATGCAAATGTGTAGATTAACATTGTGTAAACGAATGAATTAACCAACATGTAAAGCAACAAAAAACAAGACTTGCGATCTTGATGGTTGACAAGCACATTGGACACATTATCTCCACTTGGTGAATCGTTTCGCAAAACTTCATGAAGGAGTTGCAGATGAGCACATTGGACACATTATCTCCACTCGGTGAATCGTTCCGCACAACTTCGTGAAGGAGTTGCAGATGGTGTATCATCGATGTGATATCGATTTCACATTGCGCAATGACATGCATGCTATAGGCGCGGAGTTTTTCTCATGAAATGAAGCATGCACACACTGCCAAAAGATCGAGCCCCTTGAGCTGCCTACGAAGTCCGTAGATACGACCAACCACACATCACACAACAACTCATTCTTGATCACCAAGTACCCCACCATTGAATTACTCTAGAAAACAACACAAAATTCACCAACAAAAACACATGTTGGGTGTGGTGTCCGCCATGGACGTCGTCGACAAGGGCGGAGGGTACCTGACTCCGGAGGGATCTTAGTTGAACGGCAGTGTAGTCCAAGGCGGGTATGCGCGTTGGTGGAGGCTGCAAACTTTTGAGGGGGCCTGGGCGGCGGTCATAGAGGTGCACAGTGGCATCGAATGAGGAGGGTGCGGATGCAAAGCAGGGGACAACAGGGGCAGAGTGAAAGAAAAGTGGATTAGAAAGGGGTTGAGTGGGTCGGTGTCGGAGTCCTACATGACCATGATTTTGACTTCCATAAAGCTCCCCTCATCTAGTTTGCTTCTGATTTGCATAAAAATGGACAGCCGAACACGTCGACATATTGATGAGTGATGTGGCTTGAACTACGTGGTATTTCCCCAAAGAGGAAGGGATGATGCAGCACAACTACGGTTGGTATTTCCCTCAGTGATGAGACCAAGGATATCGAACCAGTAGGAGAACCACGCAACACCACGTAAACAACTCCTGCACACAAAGAACAAATACTTGCAACCCGACGTAAGAGAGGGGTTGTCAATCCCTCACGGGTAAACAGATAGGTAAAATTGTAGTTGATTGGATAAATAGATCTCGCGGGAACGCGAGATAAAATAAATAAATAAAAATTACAGCAAGGTAAAAATAATGAAGAGACCCGGGGGCCATAGATTTCACCCGTGGCTTCTCTCGAGAAAAATAGCATACAATGGGTAAATAAATTACTGTTGGGCAATTGATAGAACTTCAAATAATCATGACGATATCCAGACAATGATCATTATATAAGCATCACGTCCAAGATTAGTAGACCGACTCCTGCCTGCATCTACTACTATTACATCACACATCGACCGCTATCCAGCATGCATCTAGTGTATTAAGTTCATGAAGAAACAGAGTAATGCAATAAGAACGATGACATGATGTAGACAAGATCTATTTATGTAGAAATAGACCCCATCTTGTTATCCTTAATAGCAACGATACATACGTGTCGGTTCTGTTGGGGAATGTAGTATTTAATTTTTTTTTCTTACGATCACGCAAGATCTATCTAGGAGAAGCATAGTAACGAGCGGGGAGAGTGTGTCCACGTACCCTTGTAGACCGAAAGCAGAAGCGTTTAGTAACACAGTTGATGTAGTCGAACGTCTTTGCGATCCAACCGATCAAGTACCGAACGCACGGCACCTCCGTGATCTGCACACATTCAGCTCGGTGACGTCCCTCGAACTCTAGATCCAGCTGAGGCCGAGGGAGAGTTTCGTCAGCACGACGGCGTGGTGACAGTGATGATGAAGTTACCGACGCAGGGCTTCGCCTAAGCACTATGACAATATGACCGAGGTGGAAAACTATGGAGGGGGCACCGCACACGGCTAAGAAATCAACTTGTGTGTCTATGGGTGCCCCCTTGCCCACGTATATAAAGGAGGGAGGAAGAGGAGGCCGTCCTAGGAGGGACGCGCCTATAGGGGAGCCAACTAGGATTCCCCTTCCTTTTCCAAGAGAGGAGAGAGGGAAGGAGTAGGAGAGGAAGAAGGAAAGAGAGGGGGGCGCTGCCCCCTCCCTAGTCCAATTCAGACTTGCCATGGGGGGCGCGCGGGCCACCCCTTGAGGCCCTTCTCTCCTTTCCATATGGCCCATTAAGGCCCACTACTTCCCCCGACGAATTCCCGTAACTCTCTGGTACTCCGAAAAATACCCGAATCACTCGGAAGCTTTCCGATGTCCGAATATAGCCTTCCAATATATCGATCTTTACGTCTCGACCATTTCGAGACTCCTCGTCATGTCCATGATCTCATTCGGGACTCCGAACAATCTTCAGTACATCAAATCACATAACTCATAATACAAATCGTCATCGAACGTTAAGCATGCAGACCCTACAAGTTCGAGAACCATGTAGACATGACCGAGACACATCTCCGGTCAATAACCAATAGCAGAACCTGGATGCTCATATTGGCTCCTACATATTCTACCAAGATCTTTATCGGTCAAACCGCATAACAATATACGTTGTTCCCTTTGTCATCGGTATGTTACTTGCCCGAGATTCGATCGTCGGTGTCATCATACCTAGTTCAATCTCGTTACCGGCAAGTCTCTTTACTCGTTCCGTAATGCATCATCCCGCAACTAACTCATTAGTCACATTACTTGCAAGGCTTATAGTGATGTGCATTACCAAGAGGGCCTAGAGATACATCTCCGACAACCGCAGGATCATGGTGATGCATAGCAACGAGAGGGGAGAGTGTCGTCCACGTACCCTCGTAGACCGTCAAGCGGAAGCGTTATGACAACACGGTTGATGTAGTCGTACGTCTTCACGATCGACCGATCCTTAGTACCGAACGTACGGCACGTCCACGTTCAGCACACGTTCAGCTCGGTGACGTCCCGCGAACTCACGATCCAGTAGAGCTCGAGGAAGAGTTTCGTCAGCACGACGGCATGGTGACGATGTTGATGAAGCTACCACAGCAGGGCTTCGCCTAAACACCGCTACAGTATGACCGAGGTGGATTATGGTCGAGGGGGGCACCGCACAAGGCTGGGAGAGATCTTTGTGATCAACTTGTGTGTCTAGAGGTGCCCCTGCCCCTGTATATAAAGGAGCAAGGGGGAGGCCGGCCGACCCTTGTTGGCGCGCCGAGGAGGAGGAATCCTCCTCCTAGTAGGAGTAGGATTCCTCCCTTTCCTACTCCTATTAGGAGGGGGAAAGGCAGTGAGAGAAAGAGAAGGAAAGGGGGGCGCTGCCCCCCTTCTCCTAGTCCAATTCGGACAGGGGGAAGGGGGCGCGCTGCCTGCCCTAGGCCGGCCCCTCTCTCTTTCCCTTATGGCCCAACAAGGCCCATTAGCCCCCGGGAGGTTCCGGTAACCCCTCCGGTACTCCGGTAAAATCCCGATTTCACCCGGAACTATTCCGATGTCCAAATGTAGGCTTCCAATATATCAATCTTTATGTCTCGACCATTTCGAGACTCCTCGTCATGTCCATGATCACATCCAGGACTCCAAACTACCTTCGGTACATCGAAGCATATAAACTCATAAAACTGATCGTCACAGAACTTTAAGCGTGCGGACCCTACGGGTTCGAGAACTATGTAGACATGACCGAGACACATCTCCGGTCAATAACCAATAGCGGAACCTGGATGCTCATATTGGTTCCTACATGTTCTACGAAGATCTTTATCGGTCAAACCGCACAACACTATACGTTGTTCTCTTTGTCATTGGTATGTTACTTGTCCGAGATTCGATCGTCGGTGTCTCAATACCTAGTTCAATCTCATTACCGGCAAGTCTCTTTACTCGTTCTGTAATACATCATCTTGTAACTAACTCATTAGTTATCATGCTTGCAAGGCTTATAGTGATGTGTATTACCGAGAGGGCCCAGAGATACCTCTCCGACAATCGGAGTGACAAATCCTAATCTTGATCTATGCCAACTCAACAAGTACCATTGGAGACACCTGTAGAGCACCTTTATAATCACCCAGTTACGTTGTGACGTTTGGTAGCACACAAAGTGTTCCTCCGGTATTCGGGAGTTGCATAATCTCATAGTCATAAGAACATGTATAAGTCATGAAGAAAGCAATAGCAGTAAACAAACGTTCAAGTGCTAAGCTAAGTCAGTCACATCATTCTCCTAATGATGTGATCCCATTGATCAAATAACAACTCATGTCTATGGTTAGGAAACTTAACCATCTTTGATCAATGAGCTAGTCAAGTAGAGGCATACTAGTGACACTATGTTTGTCTATGTATTCACACATGTATTATGTTTCCAGTTAATACAATTCTAGCATGAATAATAAACATTTATCATGATACAAGGAAATATAAATAACAACTTTATTATTGCCTCCAGGGCATATTTCCTTCATAAACAGCATAACATACTTTATAGAACCTATGACTGAGGCATAGGGAATGACTTCATTCTCTTTCTATTTTCTGCAGTGGTCGGGTTTTGAGTCTTACTCAACTTTACACCTTCCAACACAGGCAAGAACTCCTTCTTTGACTGTTCCATTTTGAACTTACTTCAAAATCTTTTCAAGGTACGTATTCATTGAAAAAAATCTTATCAAGCGTCTTGATCTATCTCTATAGATCTTGATGCTCAATATGTAAGCTATTTACCGAGGTCTTTCTTTGAAAAACTCCTTCCAAACACTCCTTTATGATTTCCAGAAAAAAATCTACATTATTTCTGATCAACAATATGTCATTCACATATACTTATTAGAAAGGCGGTAGTGCTCCCACTCACTTTCTTGTAAATACAGGCTTCACCGCAAGTCTGTATAAAACTATATGCTTTGATCAACTCATCAAAGCGTATATTCGAACTAACATGATTTGAACAGACTTTGTAGCATCGATACGAGTGAGAAAATCTCATCATAGTCAACACCTTGAACTTGTCGAAAACCTTTTGCGACAATTCGAGCTTTGTAGATAGTAACACTACTATCAGCGTCCGTCTTCCTCTTGAAGATCCATTTATTTCCAATGACTTGCCGATCATCGGGCAAGTCAATCAAAATGCATACTTTGTTCTTTATACATGGATCCCAAATCAGATTTCATGGCCTCAAGCCATTTTGCGGAATCTGGGCTCATCATCGCTTCCTCATAGTTCGTAGATTCATCATGGTCAAGTAACATGACCTCCAGAACCTGATTACCGTACCACTCTGGTGCGGAATGTACTCTGGTTGACCTACGAGGTTCGGTAGTAACTTGATCCGAAGTTTCATGATCATCATCATTAACTTCCTCACTAATTGGTGTAGGCATCACTAAAACTGATTTCTGTGATGAACTACTTTCCAATTCGGGAGAAGGTACAATTACCTCATCAAGTTCTACTTTCCTCCCACTCATTTCTTTCGAGAGAAACTCCTTCTCTAGAAAGGATCCATTTTTAGCAACAAAGATCTTGCCTTCGGATTTGTGATAGAAGGTGTACCCAATAGTTTCTTTTGGGTATCCTATGAAGACGCACTTCTCTGATTTGGGTTTGAGCTGATCAGGCTGAAACTTTTTCACATAAGCATCGCAACCCCAAACTTTAAAAAATGACAACTTAGGTTTCTTGCTAAATCACACTTCATACGGTGTCATCTCAATGATTTTTAGACGGTGCCCTATTTAACGTGAATGCAGATGTCTCTAATGCATAACGCCAAAACGATAGTGGTAAATCGGCAAGAGACGTCATAGATCGCACCATATCTAATAAAGTATGATTATGACGTTCGGACACACCATTACGATGTGGTGTTCCAGGTGGCGTGAGTTGCGAAACTATTCCACATTGTTTCAAATGAAGACCAAACTTATAACTCAAATATTCATCTCCATGATCAGATCGTAGAAACTTTATTTTCTTGTTATGATGATTTTCCACTTCACTCTGAAATTCTTTGAACTTTTCAAATTTTTCAGACTTATGTTTCATCAAGAGATATACTTAAATCTGCTCAAATCATCTGTGAAGGTCAGAAAATAACGATACCCGCCGCGAGCCTCAACACTCATCGGATCGCTTACATCAATATGTATTATTTCCAATAAGTTAGTTGGTTGTTCCATTGTTCCGGAGAACAGAGTCTTAGTCATCTTGCCCATGAGGCATGGTTCGCAAGCATCAAATGATTCATAATCAAGTGATTCCAAAAGCCCATCAGCATGGAGTTTCTTCATGTGCTTTACACCAATATGATCTAAACGGCAGTGCCACATATAAGTTGCACTATCATTATTAACTTTGCATCTTTTGGCTTCAATATTACGAATATGTGTATCACTACGATCGAGATTCAATAAACCATTTATATTGAGTGTATGACCATAGAAGGTTTTATTCATGTAAATAGAACAACAATTATTCTTTGACTTAAATGAATAACTGTATTGCAATAAACATGATTCAATCATATTTATGCTCAACGCAAACACTAAATAACATTTATTTTAGGTTCAACACTAATCTCGAAGGTAAAGGGAGTGTGCGATGGTGATCTTATCAACCTTGGAATCACTTCCAACACACATCGTCACCTTGCCGTCAACTACTTTCTGTTCATTTTGTAACTCTGGTTTCAAGTTACTAATCATAGCAACTGAACTAGTATCATATACCCAGGGGCTATTATGAACACTAGTAAAGTACACATCAATAATCTGTATATAAAATATACCTTTGTTCTCTTTGCCATCCTTCTTATCCGCCAAGTATTTGGGGTAGTTCCGCTTCCAGTGACCATTCCCTTTGCAATAGAAGCACTCAGTTTCAGGCTTAGGTCTAGCTTTGGGTTTCTTCACGGGAGTGGCACTTGCTTGCCATTCTTTGAAGTTCCCTTTCTTTTCCTTTGCCCCTTTTTTCTTGAAACTAGTGGTCTTGTTAACCATCAACAATTTATGCTCTTTCTTGAATTCTACCTTCGTCGATTTCAGCATCACGAAGAGCTTGGGAATCGTTTTTGTCATCCCTTGCATATTATAGTTCATCACGAAGTTCCTGTAACTTGGAGATAGTGACTAGAGAACTCTGTCAATCACTATCTTATCTGGAAGATTAACTCCCACTTGATTCAAGCGATTCTAGTACTCAGACATTATGAGCACATGCTCACTGGTTGAGCTATTCTCCTCCATCTCGTAGGCAAAGTACTTGTCAGAGGTCTCATACCTATCGACTCGGGCATGAGTTGAAAATACCAATTTCAGCTCTTGGAACATCTTATATGCTCCGTGGTGTTCAAAATGGTTTTTGAAGTCCCGGTTCTAAGCCATAAAGCATGGCGCACTAAACTATCAAGTAGTCATCATACCGAGCTTGCCAAACGTTCATAACGTCTGCATCTACTCCTGCAATTGGTCTGTCACCTAGTGGTGCATCAAGGACATAATTCTTCTGTGCAGCAATGAGGATAATCCTCAGATCACGGACCCAGTCCGCATCATTGCTACTATCATCTTTCAACTTATTTTTCTCTAGGAGCATATCAAAAAATAAAATAGGGAGCTATACGCGAGCTACTGATCTACAACATAGATATGCAAAAACTACCAGGACTAAGTTCATGATAAATTAAAGTTCAATTAATCATATTACTTAAGAACTCCCACTTACATAGACATCCCTCTAATCATCTAAGTGATCATGTGATCCATATCAACTAAACCAAGTCCGATCATCACGTGAGATGGAGTTGTTTTCAATGGTGAACATCACTATGTTGATCATATCTACTATATGATTCACGCTCGACCTTTCGGTCTCATCGTTCCGAGGCCATATCTGCATAGTTTAACCCGAGTATTCTGCATGGGCAAAACTGGCTTGCACCCGTTGTATGTGAACGTAGAGCTTATCACACCCGATCATCACATGGTGTCTCAGCACGAAGAACTGTCGCAACGGTGCATACTCAGGGAGAACACTTATACCTTGAAATTTTAGTAAGGGATCATCTCATAATGCTACCGTCGTACTAAGCAAAATAAGATGCATAAAAGATAAACATCATATGCAATCAAAATATGTGACATGATATTGCTATTATCATCTTGTACCTTTGATCTCCATCTCCAAAGTACTGTCATGATCTCCATCGTCATCAGCATGACACCATGATCTCCATCATCTTGATCTTTATCAATGTGTCATCACATGGTCGTCTCGCCAACTATAGTTTTTGCAACTATTGCTATCGCATAGCGATAAAGTAAAGCAATTATATGGCGCTTGCATATTATGCAATAAAGAGACAACCATAAGGATCCTGCCAGTTGCCGATAACTTTAACAAAACATGATCATCTCATACAACAATTTATATCTCATCACGTCTTGACCATATCACATCACAACATGTTCTGCAAAAACAAGTTAGATGTCCTCTACTTTGTTGTTGCAAGTTTTACGTGGCTGCTACGGGCTTCTAGCAAGAACCGTTCTTACTTACGCATCAAAACCACAACGTAGTATAGTGATTGCTTTTTGATCTTCAGAAAGAACCCTGTTCATTGAAACCGATTCAACTAAAGTTGGAGAAACATGCACCCACTAGCCACCGGTGTGCGAAGCACGTCGGTAGAACCAGTCTCGCGTAAGCATATGCGTAATGTCGGTCTGAGCCACTACATCCAACAATACAGCCGAATCAAGAATCAACTAGTGACGGTAAGCACTATGTATATACCCATGCCCACAACTCCTTTGTGTTCTACTTGTGCATATAATATCTACGCATAGACGTGGCTCTGATACCACTGCTGGGGAACATAGTATTTCAAAAAATTTCCTACGATCACGCAAGATCTATCTAGGAGAAGCATAGCAACGAGCGGTGAGAGTGTGTCCATGTACACTCGTAGACTGAAAGCGAAAGCGTTTAGTAATGCGGTTGATGTAGTCGAACGTCTTCGCGATCCAACCGATAAAGTACCAAACGCACGGCACCTCCGCGATCTGCACATGTTCAGCTCGGTGACGTCCCTCGAACTCTAGATCCAACCGAGGCCGAGGGAGAGTTTCGTCAGCACGACAGCATGGTGATAGTGATGATGAAGTTACCGACACAGGGCTTCGCCTAAGCACCACGACAATATGACCGAGGTGGAAAACTATGGAGGGGGGCACTGCACACGGCTAAGAAATCAACTTGTGTGTCTATGGGTGCCGCCTGCCCACGTATATAAAGGAGGGAGGAAGAGGATGCCGGCCTAGGAGGGGCGCGCCTATAGGGGAGTCCAACTAGGATTCCCAATCCTAGTTGGATCCCCCTTCCTTTTCCAAGAGAGGAGAGAGGGAAGGAGTAGGAGAGGAAGAAGGAAAGAGAGGGGGCACCGCCCATCCCTAGTCTAATTCGGACTTGCCATGGGGGGGACCCCTTGAGGCCCTTCTCTCCTTTCCCTATGGCCCATTAAGGCCCACTACTTCCCCCGGCGAATTCCCGTAACTCTCCGGTACTCCAAAAAATACCCGAATCACTTGGAACCTTTCCGATGTCCGAATATAGCCTTCCAATATATTGATCTTTACGTCTCGACCATTTCAAGACTCCTCTCATGTTCGTGATCTCATCCGGGACTCCGAACAATCTTCAGTACATCAAATCACATAACTCATAATACAAATCGTCATCGAACATTAAGCATGCAGACCCTACAGGTTCGAGAACCATGTAGACATGACCGAGACACATTTGCGGTCAATAACCAATAGCAGAACCTGGATGATCATATTGGCTCCTACATATTCTACGAAGATCTTTATTGGTCAAACCGCATAACAATATACGTTGTTCCCTTTGTCATCGGTATGTTACTTGCCCGAGATTCGATCGTCGGTATCATCATACCTAGTTCAATCTCGTTACCGGCAAGTCTCTTTACTCGTTCCGTAATGCATCATCCCACAACTAACTCATTAGTCACATTACTTTCAAGGCTTATAGTGATGTGCATTACCGAGAGGGCCCAGAGATACCTCTCCGACAACCGGAGTGACAAATCCTAATCTCGATCTATGCCAACTCAACAAACACCGTCGGAGACACCTGTAGAGCAACTTTATAATCACCCAGTTACGTTGTAACATTTGATAGCAGACAAGGTGTTCCTCCGGTATTCGGGAGTTGCATAATCTCATAGTCAGAGGAACATGTATAAGTCATGAAGAAAGCAGTAGCAATAAAACTGAACGATCATTATGCTAAGCTAACGGATGGGTATTGTCCATCACATCATTCTCTAATGATGTGATCCCGTTCATCAAATGACAACACATGTTCATGGCTAGGAAACTTAACCATATTTGATTAATGAGCTAGTCAAGTAGAGGCATACTAGGGACACTCTGTTTGTCTATGTATTCACACATGTACTAAGTTTCCGGTTAATACAATTCTAGCATGAATAATAAACATTTATCATGATATAAGGAAATATAAATAACAACATTATTATTGCCTCTAGGGCATATTTCCTTCAGTCTCCCACTTGCACTAGAGTCAATAATCTAGTTCACATCGTCATGTGATTTCACACCAATTGTTCACATATTTATGTGATTAGTTCACATCTCCATGTGACTAATACCCAAAGGGTTTACTAGAGTCAATAATCTAGTTCACATCGTTATGTGATTAACACCCAAAGAGTGATCATGTTTTGCTTGTGAGAGAAGCTTAGTCAATTGGTCTACCATGTTCAAAGCCGTATGTATTTTGCAAACTTTCTATATCTACAATGCTCTGCACGGAGCTACTCTAGCAAATCGCTCCCACTTTAAATATGTATCTAGATTGAGACTTAGAGTCCTCCAGATCAGTGTCAAAGCTTGCATCAACGTAACTCTTTACAACGAACTCTTTGTCACCTCCATAACCGAGAAATATTTCCTCATTCAACTAAGGATAATTTTGACCGCTGTCTAGTGATCCACTCCTGGATCACTATTGTACCCTCTTAGCCAACACTACTAGGGAAAGGCCTGCTAGTGGTGCACCTGTTTTGCCTACTAATGGCGCACTACAGGTGCGCCACTAGCATCACGCCATTAGATTCTTTTACTAATGGCGCACCACGGGTGCGCCATTATTATCTGGTATACTAATGGCGCACCATGCAGTGTGCCATTAGTATATCCCACGGTGAGCCATTAGTATGCCTCCCAGGGGCCATATTTACCCATGTGCTCTGGCTTACTAATGGCGCACTAGTTGATGATGCGCCACTAGTGTGCTCTGGCTTACTAATGGCGCACTGGTTGGTGGTGCGCCACTAGTATGAATATTAGGAATTTTTTTTCTTTTCTGATATTTGCACAGGTTACATAATATATTACTGGACAGAATATAGACAGCACCACATAGCAAAAGCAGATTCATCGAATACAATAGAAGATTAGTCTCCGAATACAATTCATCGTATTAGTCTCTGAATTCAAAAGACCGAACAAAGATAGAACATTACAAGTCTCGAGACCACGAGTAGCGAGTTTGTCTTCACATTACAAGTCGATATCGATCATCTAAACTACCATCACATAGAAGAGAGCTGCGGTCATCATGATGAACATCATCGTGATGAAACTGGTCTTCATCCGGTTCCTCCTCCGCTCCCTCCTCTCTCCCGCTAGATAGCACGCGTATCTAGATTCCGCCTCCGCCCTAGTGGGGTACCCTTTGTAACTGTTATCGCTGAAATGGTGAACCTGTCTCCGACACTCCTCCCAGTCATCGTAGACTCCGGGAACCTTACCCTTGTACATGACATACGACGGCATCTCTATGCACTAGCCAAACAAAATGTTAGTAGCAATTCACAGACAATACATAAGCAATATATAAGTATGCAACAAAAGGATCAGAAGAGAAAAGCAAGACATTAATAGCACGATTCATGGTCCTACTAATAAATAGCACCGATTACATCTAAGTTGAACGACTGTCCAAACCAAAGAGACATACAAGTTCATTAAAGTTTAATTATAACATGAGCTAATCAATGTTTCAGAACTACACATAGCATCACTACTTTCGACTCGACTCAGGGACCGGAGTGTGGATGAAGCCGCCAACTCTCGTGATGGTCATGAAATTGCGGGCGTGGTCAGCCTGCATTTGTAGCATTGTGTCTATCTCACTGTTGGACGGTTGATATCTGAGGTAGAACTGCCCCGAGGTATGAAGGACATCTTGATGTATGATTTCCGCAAACTCCGACTGGATGTGGAAGAATTCTTGTCTTATGTCTGCGTTCTGGATTGCTGACAAGCTTGCGGCCCAATCTTTGAGATTATTTGGTAGCAGAAGGTGATTATGGTCCCGTACGATCGCCCGCAGGTGATGGAGGGCGTAGTAGGCATCCTTATGACCGCTAGGCGGCTGCTTGACGCAGGGGAACGTCGTATTGTGGGTGAACATGTGCTTGTCATACCTACGAACTGGCCTGGTGAAGGTGCCTCCAGATCTGGTGTAGCCGAGGAGAACATCATCAAGAACTTTCTTTATATTTGTGTAGTCTTTCTTCGACTGACGGTCTGAGTCAAAATACGTGGCCATGGAATATTTCAGGCTTAAGAGGATGAGTGTGCAATGTGTGTCACTGCACAAAACACGGAATGTTAGAGAAAAAAAAGAACGATCGAAATCTAAGACATCATATGTTACGGGGCGGTGAGGGGATGACTTACTCGGGAAAGTAAGGCACGAGGAAGTTATCCTTATCTGGGTTTGCCAGAATGACGCCTTCGAGGTAAGAAATCGCGACTTGCCGGTCCCCAACGCTGCCCAAGATCTTGGCACGCATGTAGAAGGGGTCTACTATCACGATGTTCGGGGTCTTGTCTCTAATGATCCGCATCTCCATACTCAGCGAAAATAGCCGAACGAAGGTGTAGTGCAGCGGATGAAGGTTAAAAATAGCGAAGATGTCATCAAACCGCAGGACGATCGTACCCCCGATGGTGTTATCCACAAAGCCCTTGCCCTCTGGCACCTTGGCCACGAAAACCGGGTATGCCACATCATTCTCGGAGAGACGCCACTTCTCTAAAGAAAGAACACTGTCATGCAGACTCCGCATAGCACCGGTTGCAGCCAGTGGCGGTGCCAGGATCCAAACCATGTGATGTCAAGATTTTGGTAGCGGAAAGTTTTATACACAAATTGAACAGTAAGAAAAAAGTCATAATTTAATATAGATATATTTCTGTATTGGACCATTTGGATCATGCATATTTTGATATGTATGCATGATATAAACTTTGACAAAATGACATCTTGAATCCTAATAAGTAGCAATCTCTTCTAGTTCCTAGTATAGTAGTATTCATCGTGAGAGAATAAAATTAGAAGAGGTTCCTAGTCACAAAACGCTGCCGGCTAGCCAAAGGTTGATGCGCCTCATGCCCTCAAATGTCGCATCTCTATTTTGGAGAGATTTACACGGGATGATGAAAGAGCGGAGAAATTCAAGTCTGGAAAGACAAATCATGGGATTAGTAGATCAACAAATCTAAGGTTTCCTTTGCTAGTTTACTTCTTTTTTCCCAGGCAAACGTTACCTATAAGCAGATGACAAGTGAGCCTTGTTGTCAATATTCAGAATATGTTTATTCTGCAGCTGAGTACACATGCATGGGGCCTTTCACTTTCCAAATCCCTGTGTAGTCAAGCGACTGCACAGCCACAACGTGGCTTCGCCACTGGTTGCAGCATTGAGCAGATTAGTCGGTAGCATCGGCCTACCCGCCACAAGCACCCTCCTCGAGCTATCCTTAGGTGAAGGTGGACCGTCCTGAGCACGGATCGTACTCGGTGCCGGCTGGCTCGCACCCTTGTTACTCTTTATTTTCCGTCCCTTCTTCTTCTGTTGTAATGGGACCGAGTTCCGCTCACAGACCGCCTTCTTGAGTGTGTTGGGGATGATAATATTTTGCACCTCGTCTATCTGAGGCTCAGTGAAGGCGGCAGCTGGAGGCGTCTCCTGAGAACTGAACGCCAGACGACGCCTATTGCAATGTCTCCGCCCTCTTCTTTACCTGTTTAGCAGGTAGTCCTCACCGTTATTCTTCTCTGTCTTGTGCTGCTGTATTGTTCTATTTATTTTTTTTTTTGTTTGTCTGTGGTTTGTGCTTTCCACGTTTCCTTGTTTTAATTTTTTTTGTTTCCTGTTTTTTTTTGTTTTATTCGCCAAATAGCTTCCTTCTCTCGATAACCCAGATGACTACTTACAGAGATGGTGCAATTTACAAGAGCCTCGGGTGAGGCTTCTTCGAAACCACGCCAAACATTTATCGCACCTAAGGGAGCGGATTTCCAGCTGTATGATTTTCGTGGATTTAAACGGTTTGGACCATTGCTCTCACAATATGGATTGTTTTAAAATTAACCGATGTAATAAAAAGCGTCAGCATCCGTCATTATTTTAGGAATATGGATGTCACCATGGACCTTCTCTGTCTGGAACAGGTAAAGTTTATAGTGACAGTCCATATTCTTAATAAAAATGTATAAGATAGAAGTTTACTGCTTTGAACTATCTGACTATTTAAACCGTTCCTGCCGTCGTCCTTAGGTAAAGGACTAAACTCAGCGCCCGTGGTTTGGTCCTCGGCCAAGAGCCAAGACCAGGTCAGCACGACAGTTAATTTCCAGTAGTGTGCTAGATGGTGGGGTGCTACAAGAAATAAATCTAGACAGGGGAAATGTCCCCCACAGATATTCAGGTACTCGTACTCCAATTCTGGCGCAATTAGGATAACCAACGCATACTTACTGTTGCACGTCCAGCTTGGGAAACAATAATCAGAAATAGATGTGCGAATCCTGTTACTCACATCTCTGCTCGTGCAGGCGGACTCTCACAGAGACCATAAATGGTGGAGCAGAGCGCACATTCACACTTGACCGAAAAAGGGTGTTGTGGAAGTTCACAGGCCATGGCCCGGGTGCCATCATGTATGCACCAAAGAGGAAGGGTAGAAGAGTGTAGTCCCGTTCCTCCGTCGGCTGTCAGGCTCTGACTGCATGCATGAATGGCACGCCGTAGTACGTGTGGGCTGGGGCACTAATAAACTAGATAACTACAGCAACTAGGCGGCGGGGCCTGGGTTGTCCCACGGCTCCACTCTGTGCCATTACAGATAAGTAGCTAGAAGGCTGGCCTGTACTCAGCATAGGTGAGATCAACTAACTTAAAGCACAAGCGTCGACGTGGATCAGGTCGGGGAGCGACATTCCACCTGCACTTGAGCGCCGGTCTTGTAGGCCGGCCTGCCTCCTTCGGTCGGTCCGCATGCCGACAGTCCTCTGGGTCGGTGACGGCGGCGGGTACCCTAACTCCTCCACCGGCCTACGTATCCTGAGCGCGCGCACGCGCAGCACCCGAAACACCAGCTCAAACCGTAAACACCTTATCAGTACACATCAAAATTCGATTAGATAATCAAAACTATTTGAATCAATGACTTATGCCGCCAACTTAAATCGGCTATACGTACACAACCGATTTTTAACTGAGCTACCGTATGCAAACGAGACCAGCTCTGCCGAGTACATACACACTGACATGAGCCAATCATGACATGCGGAACTGATCAGCACGCCAAGGATAGAGCGCAGAGTAGTTCCATCCTACTCAATCTCGACAGCGTAGCAATGCGCCTAATCTAGGGAAGGACTACATCAGAAGAGCCTGGACGCAGTAGCTAGTAGACTAGGCCGGAAAGACAGCTCGCGAGATGCGTCGTCTGGCCAACGGAGACCTGACGGCGACCCCGCGCAAGTTCAGAGCCTCTCTTTCTCCTCATTTGAATGTGATGGGTGGAGCATGGACCGGACCGGACAGCAGTAGACTCCCAGATCTATCGCACAATGGCAAGCATTAGAAAGGATGCTCAGAGTGCAACACGGAAGTGGTGGCGTGATTACAGCTTATTTATACGATGTACCGTATCTTGCGGAGAGCGTCTCCTGCTCCGTGCAGGACTCGGCGCTGACGAAGATTGGGCGTGGGATGGCCTGATGAAGCCGTCGTCCACGGCCTTGGCATCGATCGCAAAGACGCCGAGGCGCATAGGCAAAGTGTAGGTAACCGCCGGAATCCGACGTTCCCACGGTCACTGCCCGGACCACCTGCCACCCATCATGCCGCCATTAGCATAGGGCTAACTAAGTTAATAGAGCAGCTAAGGCCAGTTATATGAGCTTAACTGGCTTGGTGTGGATGCCGAGCTGCGCCCAGGCAATGACCTCGAGCAGCCGTCCAGGGTGCCGTAGCCGCCGCAGCGCGATGAAGGCGTCGGCGTTGCGCGCCATGCCGCCTTCTCTCGTATCCCCGACACCGCCACCATCCTGGCGAGGTGCCGGCCGCGTACACCCGGGTGCATTAAGCTCCAATGCCCGTGCCGGCATGAGACACCAATACCGCCTCCGCCGAGACACCAATGGCGCCGCCTGCGCATTGTGCGAGTTGCTGGCCGTGAAGCTGGGAACGGGGCGGCCCCTGTTGGCCGCCCGCAATCCACGTCGTCAGCCCATGAATCAAGGTAGGCACAATGGCGGTGAGCGTCGATCCCAGTTGTTGTTGCACTTGCTCTTGGACAATCTCCAGAATCCGCGCCACTTGTGCCTTGAGTTCTTGAACCTCGCGCGACTGGCTTTCCGAGCTGGTCTCTCTCCTTCTGCCCACCAGCGTTATAGTATGACGACCATTTTGTGGACAAGCCTTTGCCGCCACACGACCAGCTGACGACGGCTTACTGAGCTTATCTTGTTTTTCATTATGTTCAACGCCCTATTTAGAGTGTTCCAAGGGGAGCCATCAAAAGAGGAACCATAGACGGAAAAGTCGTCCATGAAAACCTCACAAATCTTTTCACAAAAGTCAGAGAATATAGCCATCATGCATCTTTGAAAGGTAGCAGGTGCATTACATAAACCAAAAGGCATACATCTATAAGCAAAAGTACCAAAAGGGCATGTAAAAGTAGTCTTTGATTGATCTCTAGCCGACACAGGTATTTGAGAGAAACCAGAATAACCATCTAGAAAGCAATAGTGTGTATGTTTGCATAATCTTTCTAGCATTTGATCAATAAAAGGTAACGGGTAATGATCTTTTTTGGTAGCTTTATTTAATTTGCGGAAATGAATTACCATCCTATAACCTGTGATAATTATTTGTGGAATCAATTCATCTTTATCATTAGGGACAACAGTAATACCTCCCTTCTTAGGGACACAATGGACAGGACTTACCCACTCACTATCAGCAATAGGATAGATTATACCTGCCTCCAGAAGCTTTAGTATTTCTTTTCTTACCACTTCTTTCATTTTAGGATTCAGACGTCGTTGAGGATCACGAACTGGTTTAGCATCTGCTTCCAAATTTATTTTATGTTGACATAGAGTGGGACTAATGCCCTTAAGATCATCAAGAGTATATCCAATAGCAGCATGATGCTTCTTCAGAGTTTTCAATAATCTTTCTTCTTCATGCTCTGAAAGGTTAGCACTAATAATAACAGGATATATCTTCTTTTCATCAAGATGAGCATATTTAAGATTATCAGGCAAAGGTTTAAGCTCAAACATGGGATCACCCTTGGGTGGAGGAGGATCCCCTAAGATTTCAACAGGCAAGTTGTGATGCAGAATAGGTTCCTGTTTAAAGAATACTTCATCTATTTCCCTCTTTCATTCATGAACATATCATTTTCATGGTCTAGCAAATAGTGTTCTAAAGGATCACTAGGAGGTACGGCAATAGAAGCAAGACCAATAATTTCATCCTTACTAGATAATTCTTCCTCACGATGTTGTTTACTAAATTTAGAGAAATTAAACTCGTGAACCATATCATCCAAGCCAACAGTAACAACATTCTTAGTGCAATCTATGGTAGCATTGACAGTATTTAAGAAGGGTCTACCAAATATAATGGGACAAAAGCTATCCTGCGAGGAAGTAAGAACAAGAAAATCAGTAGGATATTTAGTTTTCCCACACAAGACTTCAACATCTCTAACAATTCTCATCGCTGAAATAGTGTCTCTATTGGCAAGTTTAATTGTGACATCGATATCTTCTAACTCAACAGGTGCAATTTCATTCTTAATTTCTTCATACAAGTCATAAGGTATAACACTAGCACTACCACCCATATCACATAAGCCATGATAACAATGATCTCCTATTTTAACAGAAATAACAGGCACGCCTCACAGGTCTATGTTTATCTTTATCACAAGGTTTAGCAATTCTAGCAGTTTCACCTTCGAACTGAATAACATGCCCATCAATATTATCAGACAAGAGATCTTTAACAATAGCAATATTAGGTTCTACTTTAACTTGCTCAGGAGGTGTATAAGTTCTAATATTGCTTTTACGAACAACAGTTGAAGCTTTAGCATGATCCTTTATTCTAACAGGGAAAGGTGGTTTCTCAATATAAGAAGTAGGAACAATAGGATCATTATAAGTGACAGTCTTTTCTTCAACTTTAATAGGTGCAGCTACTTTTACTTCTATGGGAGGGTGATATTTAAACCACTTCTCCTTAGGGAGATCAACATAAGTAGCAAAAGATTCACAGAAAGAAGCTACTATCTCAGAGTCAAGTCCATATTTAGTGCTAAACTTATGGAAAATATCGGTATCCATAAAAGATTTAACACAATCAAATTTAGGTGTCATACCTGACTCCTTACCTTCGTCGAGGTCCCAATCTTCAGAGTTGCGTTTAATTCTATCCAATAAATTCCATATGAATTCAATAGCCTTCATCATAAAAGAGCCAACACAAGAAGTATCGAGCATGGTGCGATTGTTATCAGAAAGCCGAGCATAAAAACTTTGCATAATTATTTCTCTCGAGAGCTCATGATTGGGGCATGAATATAACATTGATTTAAGCCTCCCCCAAGCTTGAGCGATGCTTTCTCCTTCGCGAGGCCAAAAATTATATATATAATTGCGATCACGATGAACAAGATGCATAGGGTAATATTTTTGATGAAATTCCAGCTTCAATCTTTTATAGTCCCATGATCTCATATCATCACATAGCCTATACCATATCAATGCATCTCCCTTCAAAGATAAAGGGAAGACCTTCTTCTTAGCAACATCATCGGGTATACCTGCAAGCTTAAATAATCCACAAACTTCATCCACATATATTAAGTGCTCATCAGGATGCTTTGTTCCATCTCCTGTAAAAGGATTAGCTAGCAGTTTTTCTATCATACCCAAAGGATACTCATAAGGAGTTTCATTTTCAATAGGTTCAGTAGGTTGAGGAGCAACTCTTTGCTCTACTGGACGGGGTGAAGATACCCTGAACAAGCCCCTCGGAGAATTACTTTCCATAGTAACAAGTGACAGTAAATTTCAGCACACTATATAAATTTTTCCTTACCAAATTCCACCTACCAAAGGCGCTACACTCCCTGGCAACGGCGCCAGAAAAGAGTCTTGATGACCCACAAGTATAGGGGATCTATCATAGTCCTTTCGATAAGTAAGAGTGTCGAACCCAACGAGGAGCAGAAGGAAATGATAAGCGGTTTTCAGCAAGGTATTCTCTGCAAGTACTGAAATAAGTGGTAACAGATAGTTTTATGATAAGATAATTGTAACGAGCAACAAGTAACAAAAGTAAATAAAGTGCAGCAAGGTGGCCCAATCCTTTTGTAGCAAAGGACAAGCCGGAACAAACTCTTATAATAGGAAAAGCGCTCCCGAGGACACATGGGAATATCGTCAAGCTAGTTTTCATCACGTTCATATGATTCACGTTCGATACTTTGATAATTTGATATGTGGGTGGACCGGTGCTTGGGTGCTGTTCTTACTTGAACAAGCATCCCACTTATGATTAACCTCTATTGCAAGCATCCGCAACTACAACAAAAGTATTAAGGTAAACCTAACCATAGCATGAAACATATGGATCCAAATCAGCCCCTTACGAAGCAACGCATAAACTAGGGTTTAAGCTTCTGTCACTCTAGCAACCCATCATCTACTTATTACTTCCCAATGCCTTCCTCTAGGCCCAAATAATGGTGAAGTGTTATGTAGTCGACGTTCACATAACACCACTAGAGGCTAGACAACATACATCTTATCAAAATATCAAACGAATACCAAATTCACATGACTACTCATAGCAAGACTTCTCCCTTGTCCTCAGGAACGAACGTAATTACTCACAAAGCATATTCATGTTCATAATCAGAGGGGTAATAATATGCATATAGGATCTGAACATATGATCTTCCACCAATTAAACCAACTAGCATCAACTACAAGGAGTAATCAACACTACTAGCAACCTACTAGCACCAATCCCGGACTTTGAGACAAGAATTGGATACAAGAGATGAACTAGGGTTTGGAGATGAGATGGTGCTGGTGAAGATGTTGGTGGAGATTGCCCTCTCCCGATGCGAGGAGCGTTGGTGATGACGATGGTGATGATCTCCCCCTTCCGGAGGGAAGTATCCCCGGCAGAACAGCGCTGCCGGAGCTCTAGATTGGATCCGCCAAGGTTTCGCCTCGTGGCGGCGGAGTCTCGTCCCGAAAAGTTCCTTCTATTTTTTTCTCATCGGAAGACCTCATATAGGAGAAGATGGGCATCGGAGAGCCACCGGGGGCCCACGAGGTAGGGGGCGCGCCCCCCATCCTCGTGAGCAGGGTGTGGGCCCCCTGGCCATCATCTTTGGTGTGGATTTTTCTTTATTTCTTTTAAGATGTTCCGTGGAGTTTCAGGACTTTTGGAGTTGCGCAGAATAGGTCTCTAATATTTTCTCCTTTTCTATACTAGAATTCCAGCTGTCGGCATTCTCCCTCCTTATGTAAACCTTGTAAAATAAGAGAGAATAGCCATAAGTATTGTGACATAAAGTGAAATAATAGTCTATAATGCGATAAATATCGATATAAAAGCATGATGCAGAATGGACGTATCAACTCCCCCAAGCTTAGACCTCGCTTGTCCTCAAGCGAAAATCCGATAACAATAAATATGTTCTCATGTTTAGAAGTAGAGGCGTCGATAAAAATAAAATACGGACATGAAGGCATCATGATTATTCTCATAACAGCAACATATATAGATTTTGTCATATGATTACTTATGTTTAAGTGATGATCTATTCACAATGCAAAACTATAAATCATAAACCTTATTGGGCTCCGACAAACTATAATCTCAGTCATTGAAGCAATTGCAATTTATCATAACATCGGAAAGAGTCTATGTCAGAGCTAAAAAGCAAGTCCACATACTCAACTATCATTTAGTCCTCCATAATTGCTAACACTCACGCAATACTTGTGGTTACGGAGTTTTAATCAGACACAGAGAAAGATAGGGGCTTATAGTTTTGCCCCACAACCTTTTACCTCAAGGGTAATGTCAACAATAATGGTTCATGCTCCCCTACATCCAATTAGATATATATATCATGTTCTTTCCAACATGCTGAGCTTGCCAAAGGATAAAATGAAAAAAGAAAAGGTGAAGATCACCATGACTCTTGCATAAGGTAGAAGATAATAATAAAAGATAGGCCCTTCGCAGAGGGAAGCAGAGGTTGCCATGCGCTTTTATGGTTGGATGCATAAAATCTCAATGCGACAGAACATCACTTTATATTGCCCCTTGTGATATGAACCTTTATTATGCAGTCTGTCGCTTTTATTACTTCCACATCACAAGATCATATAAAGCTTATTTCTCCCACACCAATCAATCATACATATTTAGAGCAATTTTTATTGCTTTGCACCGATGACAACTTACTTGAAGGATCTTACTCAATCCATAGGTAGATATGGTGGACTCTCATGGCAAAACTGGTTTAAGGGTATTTGGAAGCACAAGTAGTATTTCTACTTAGTGCTGAGAATTTGGCTAGCATGAGGGGGAAAGGCAAGCTCAACAAGTTAGAGGATCCATGACAACATACTTTATCTCAGATATAAGAAAGACATAACTCATTACGTTGTCTTCCTTGTCCAACATCAACTCTTTAGCATGTCATATTTTAATGAGTGCTCCCAATCATAAAAGATGTCAATGATAATATATCTATATGTGAAAACCTCTCTTTCCTTATTACTTCCTATTAATTGCAACAATGACCAAAGCTATGTCTGCCAACTCCCAACAACTTTTAATCATCATACTCTTTTTATGTGAAGTCATTACTCTCAATAAGACCAATATGAACTTTTTGTTTCTTTTTATTCCTTTCTCTTTTCTTTTATTCACCCAAGATCATGGCGAAATAATCAAGCCCTTGACTCAACACTAATCTTTATTATATATAGCTCACTAACTCGATTACATAGAGAGATCATAAAGCAAAACTCAAGACTAGATCATGCCATAAACTTTATTCTACTAGATCAAGATACTACTAATAGGATCGAACTAAGAAAAACGGTAAAGATAGGAGTTGTGATTGTGATACGATACCGGGGCACCTCCCCAAGCTTGGCAGTTGCCAAGGGGAGTGCCCATACCCATGTGATTATATCTCCTTTGTCGGTGAAGAAGGTGGTGGTGTTGTTGATGATGCGGGCTTGTCATCCATCTTCCAAGGCATAGGTTCACCATCATAGAAGGATGATCGAGTCTCCGGAATCCTCGAATCTGCAGCCAAACTCATTATTTTGAATCTATATTCATACTCACAGTTTTGGTTTTGCAGGTCATAGATTTGGGCTTGGAGGTGCTCGATCTTCTTATATAGCTTGAAGATGGCCTCCTCGGTGTTCTTGGCATCCGGCTTGTAGTTGTTAGTGAACTCCGTGAGCATCGTGTGGCTAGCGTTGATTCCACGCTCCACCATCCCCTGGAACTTGAAAATTTGTTGCTCCATTGCTTCGAGCCTCATCTCCACGCTTCCGGTTCCCTTTGGTCCCTCAACATCGCGGATGTGCAACAACCCATCATGCATCTCAATGGTTTGAGGGTGTCGCAGCACCTCCGCGAGGTAAGGGTGGATGACCTTCTCGAAGAACTTGTCCTTGGAAGCACTTGGGGACATCATGATAATCTAGATCTGTCAGAAAAACAGCTCGAAACAAAGACAGGAGATTTTTGCGTGATACGGGAGTCAAAACCCCCGGGAGATTATATAATGAATTTTTACCGACCAAAATACATAATGTGCAAGAAAACAGAGTCCGGAAGGCACACGAGGTGCTCACGAGGTAGGGGGCGCCCACCACCCTCGTGGGTCCCTCGTGTCCTTCCCGGACTGCTACTTATTTTTCTATTTTTCTAAATATTCCAAAACGGAGAAATGTTGCCTTAAAATTGTTTTGGAGTCGGTTTACTTACCGTACCACATACCTATTCCTTTTCGAAGTCTGAAATGTTCTGGAAAGTGTCTCTTATGTATTCCTCCGGGGTTACGGTTTCAATAATATTGGTTTCAACATTTATGGGATTACCTGAGATATAATGTTTAATTCTTTGACCGTTTACCACCTTCGGATTTGTGCCTTCAAAGTTGTTGATTTTTATGGCACCGGAATGATAGACCTCTTCGATACATAGGGGCCTTCCCATTTAGAGAGAAGTTTGCCTGCAAAAAATCTTAAACGAGAGTTGTATAGCAATACATAATCACCTACATTAAACTCACGCTTTTGTATCCTTTTGTCATGCCATCTTTTAACTTTTTCATTAAACAACTTGGCATTTTAATAAGCTTGGGTTCTCCATTCATCAAGTGAGCTAATATCAAATAACCTCTTCTCACCGGCAAGTTTAAAATCATAGTTGAGCTCTTTAATAGCCCAATATGCCTTATGTTCTAGTTCGAGAGGTAAGTGACATGCTTTTCCATAAACCATTTTATATGGAGACATACCCATAGGGTTTTTGTATGCAGTTCTATAAGCCCATAATGCATCATCAAGTTTCTTAGACCAATTCTTTCTAGACCTATTAACGGTCTTTTGCAAAATTAATTTGAGCTCTCTATTACTCAACTCTACTTGACCACTAGACCGTGGGTGATAAGGAGATGCAATTCTATGATTAACATCATATTTAGCAAGCATTTTACGGAAAGCACCGTGAATAAAGTGTGAACCACCATTAGTCATTAAATATCTAGGGACTCCAAACCTCGGGAAAATAACTTCCTTAAGCATTTTAATAGAAGTGTTATGATCAGCACTACTAGTTGGAATAGCTTCTACCCACTTAGTAACGTAATCAACAGAAACTAGAATATGTGTGTATCCATTAGAGGCAGGAAAAGGTCCCATATAATCAAAGCCCCAAACATCAAACTGTTCAATAAGAAGAGAATAATTCATAGGCATTTCTTGACGTCTACTAATATTACCAATCCTCTGACATTCATCACAAGACAAGACAAACTTACGGGCATCCTTGAAGAGAGTAGGCCAATAAAAACCAGATTGCAATACCTTATGTGCAGTTCTATCTCCAGCGTGGTGTCCTCCATAAGACTCGGAATGACACTTGCGTAGGATCTGTTCCTGTTCATGCTCAGGTACACAATGTCTAATAACACCAGCTACTCCTTCTTTATAAAGATGTGGGTCATCCCAAAAGTAATGTCTTAAATCATAGAAGAACTTTTTCTTTTGTTGGTATGTGAAGCTAGGTGGTATAAACTTAGCAACAATATAATTAGCATAATCAGCATACCATGGAGTACTACGAGAAGTACTTATAACCTTTAATTGTTCATCAGGAAAACTATCATTAATAGGTAGTGGGTCATCAAGAATATTTTCTAACCTAGACAAGTTGTCTGCAACGGGTTCTCAGCTCCCTTTCTATCAACAATATGCAAATCAAATTCTTGTAGCAAGAGAACCCATCTAATAAGTCTAGGCTTAGCATCTTTCTTTTCCATAAGATATTTAATAGCAGCATGATCAGTTTGAATAGTTACTTTAGAATCAACAATATAAGATCTGAACTTATCACAAGCAAATACAACTGCTAAGAGTTCTTTTTCAGTAGTAGCATAATTTCTTTGAGCATTGTGTAGAGTCTTACTAGCATAATGAATAACATTTAATTTCTTATCAACTCTTTACCCTAGAACAGCACCTACAGCATAATCACTAGCATCACTCATAATTTCAAAGGGTAGGTTCCAATCAGGTGGCTGAACAATAGGTGCAGTGACTAATGCTTTCTTAAGTATTTCAAATGCTTCTACACAATCATCATCAAAGACAAATGGTATATCTTTTTGCAATAAATTAGTCAGAGGCCGAGAAATTTTTGAGAAGTCCTTAATGAACCTCCTATAAAATCCGGCGTGACCAAGGAAACTTCTTATACCTTTGATGTCCTTGGGACATGGCATCTTTTCAATAGCATCAACCTTGGCTTTATCAACTTCAATACCTCTTTCAGAAACTTTGTGCCCCAAGACAATACCTTCATTAACCATAAAGTGGCACTTTTCCCAATTCAAGACAAGATTAGTTTCTTCACATCTCTGCAAAACTCGATCAAGATTGCTCAAGCAATCATCAAAAGAGGAACCATAGACGGAAAAGTCGTCCATGAAAACCTCACAAATCTTTTCACAAAAGTCAGAGAATATAGCCATCATGCATCTTTGAAAGGTAGCAGGTGCATTACATAAACCAAAAGGCATACATCTATAAGCAAAAGTACCAAAAGGGCATGTAAAAGTAGTCTTTGATTGATCTCTAGCCGACACAGGTATTTGAGAGAAACCAGAATAACCATCTAGAAAGCAATAGTGTGTATGTTTGCATAATCTTTCTAGCATTTGATCAATAAAAGGTAACGGGTAATGATCTTTTTTGGTAGCTTTATTTAATTTGCGGAAATGAATTACCATCCTATAACCTGTGATAATTATTTGTGGAATCAATTCATCTTTATCATTAGGGACAACAGTAATACCTCCCTTCTTAGGGACACAATGGACAGGACTTACCCACTCACTATCAGCAATAGGATAGATTATACCTGCCTCCAGAAGCTTTAGTATTTCTTTTCTTACCACTTCTTTCATTTTAGGATTCAGACGTCGTTGAGGATCACGAACTGGTTTAGCATCTGCTTCCAAATTTATTTTATGTTGACATAGAGTGGGACTAATGCCCTTAAGATCATCAAGAGTATATCCAATAGCAGCATGATGCTTCTTCAGAGTTTTCAATAATCTTTCTTCTTCATGCTCTGAAAGGTTAGCACTAATAATAACAGGATATATCTTCTTTTCATCAAGATGAGCATATTTAAGATTATCAGGCAAAGGTTTAAGCTCAAACATGGGATCACCCTTGGGTGGAGGAGGATCCCCTAAGATTTCAACAGGCAAGTTGTGATGCAGAATAGGTTCCTGTTTAAAGAATACTTCATCTATTTCCCTCTTTCATTCATGAACATATCATTTTCATGGTCTAGCAAATAGTGTTCTAAAGGATCACTAGGAGGTACGGCAATAGAAGCAAGACCAATAATTTCATCCTTACTAGATAATTCTTCCTCACGATGTTGTTTACTAAATTTAGAGAAATTAAACTCGTGAACCATATCATCCAAGCCAACAGTAACAACATTCTTAGTGCAATCTATGGTAGCATTGACAGTATTTAAGAAGGGTCTACCAAATATAATGGGACAAAAGCTATCCTGCGAGGAAGTAAGAACAAGAAAATCAGTAGGATATTTAGTTTTCCCACACAAGACTTCAACATCTCTAACAATTCTCATCGCTGAAATAGTGTCTCTATTGGCAAGTTTAATTGTGACATCGATATCTTCTAACTCAACAGGTGCAATTTCATTCTTAATTTCTTCATACAAGTCATAAGGTATAACACTAGCACTACCACCCATATCACATAAGCCATGATAACAATGATCTCCTATTTTAACAGAAATAACAGGCACGCCTCACAGGTCTATGTTTATCTTTATCACAAGGTTTAGCAATTCTAGCAGTTTCACCTTCGAACTGAATAACATGCCCATCAATATTATCAGACAAGAGATCTTTAACAATAGCAATATTAGGTTCTACTTTAACTTGCTCAGGAGGTGTATAAGTTCTAATATTGCTTTTACGAACAACAGTTGAAGCTTTAGCATGATCCTTTATTCTAACAGGGAAAGGTGGTTTCTCAATATAAGAAGTAGGAACAATAGGATCATTATAAGTGACAGTCTTTTCTTCAACTTTAATAGGTGCAGCTACTTTTACTTCTATGGGAGGGTGATATTTAAACCACTTCTCCTTAGGGAGATCAACATAAGTAGCAAAAGATTCACAGAAAGAAGCTACTATCTCAGAGTCAAGTCCATATTTAGTGCTAAACTTATGGAAAATATCGGTATCCATAAAAGATTTAACACAATCAAATTTAGGTGTCATACCTGACTCCTTACCTTCGTCGAGGTCCCAATCTTCAGAGTTGCGTTTAATTCTATCCAATAAATTCCATATGAATTCAATAGCCTTCATCATAAAAGAGCCAACACAAGAAGTATCGAGCATGGTGCGATTGTTATCAGAAAGCCGAGCATAAAAACTTTGCATAATTATTTCTCTCGAGAGCTCATGATTGGGGCATGAATATAACATTGATTTAAGCCTCCCCCAAGCTTGAGCGATGCTTTCTCCTTCGCGAGGCCAAAAATTATATATATAATTGCGATCACGATGAACAAGATGCATAGGGTAATATTTTTGATGAAATTCCAGCTTCAATCTTTTATAGTCCCATGATCTCATATCATCACATAGCCTATACCATATCAATGCATCTCCCTTCAAAGATAAAGGGAAGACCTTCTTCTTAGCAACATCATCGGGTATACCTGCAAGCTTAAATAATCCACAAACTTCATCCACATATATTAAGTGCTCATCAGGATGCTTTGTTCCATCTCCTGTAAAAGGATTAGCTAGCAGTTTTTCTATCATACCCAAAGGATACTCATAAGGAGTTTCATTTTCAATAGGTTCAGTAGGTTGAGGAGCAACTCTTTGCTCTACTGGACGGGGTGAAGATACCCTGAACAAGCCCCTCGGAGAATTACTTTCCATAGTAACAAGTGACAGTAAATTTCAGCACACTATATAAATTTTTCCTTACCAAATTCCACCTACCAAAGGCGCTACACTCCCTGGCAACGGCGCCAGAAAAGAGTCTTGATGACCCACAAGTATAGGGGATCTATCATAGTCCTTTCGATAAGTAAGAGTGTCGAACCCAACGAGGAGCAGAAGGAAATGATAAGCGGTTTTCAGCAAGGTATTCTCTGCAAGTACTGAAATAAGTGGTAACAGATAGTTTTATGATAAGATAATTGTAACGAGCAACAAGTAACAAAAGTAAATAAAGTGCAGCAAGGTGGCCCAATCCTTTTGTAGCAAAGGACAAGCCGGAACAAACTCTTATAATAGGAAAAGCGCTCCCGAGGACACATGGGAATATCGTCAAGCTAGTTTTCATCACGTTCATATGATTCACGTTCGATACTTTGATAATTTGATATGTGGGTGGACCGGTGCTTGGGTGCTGTTCTTACTTGAACAAGCATCCCACTTATGATTAACCTCTATTGCAAGCATCCGCAACTACAACAAAAGTATTAAGGTAAACCTAACCATAGCATGAAACATATGGATCCAAATCAGCCCCTTACGAAGCAACGCATAAACTAGGGTTTAAGCTTCTGTCACTCTAGCAACCCATCATCTACTTATTACTTCCCAATGCCTTCCTCTAGGCCCAAATAATGGTGAAGTGTTATGTAGTCGACGTTCACATAACACCACTAGAGGCTAGACAACATACATCTTATCAAAATATCAAACGAATACCAAATTCACATGACTACTCATAGCAAGACTTCTCCCTTGTCCTCAGGAACGAACGTAATTACTCACAAAGCATATTCATGTTCATAATCAGAGGGGTAATAATATGCATATAGGATCTGAACATATGATCTTCCACCAATTAAACCAACTAGCATCAACTACAAGGAGTAATCAACACTACTAGCAACCTACTAGCACCAATCCCGGACTTTGAGACAAGAATTGGATACAAGAGATGAACTAGGGTTTGGAGATGAGATGGTGCTGGTGAAGATGTTGATGGAGATTGCCCTCTCCCGATGAGAGGAGCATTGGTGATGACGATGGTTATGATCTCCCCCTCCCGGAGGGAAGTATCCCCGGCAGAACAGCGCTGCCGGAGCTCTAGATTGGATCCGCCAAGGTTCCGCCTCGTGGCGGCGGAGTCTCGTCCTGAAAAGTTCCTTCTATTATTTTCTCATACACTACTAGAAAAAGGGCTATAGATGGGGATTGACACTAATGGCGCACCAGACAAGCGGTGCGCCATTAGTATATACTAATGGCGCACCACCTTCTGATACGCCATTAGAGTTGAAACTACTAATGGCGCACCTGGCCCAGGGTGCGCCATTAGTATCAAATTTTTTTAACTAGTGCGCCTGTCCAAACATACTAATGGCGCATCCAGACACAGTGCGCCATTACTAGTTGTAACTAGTAATGGCGCACCAGCCGGAAAGTGCGCCACTAATGTTGTTTTTTTATTATATTTTTTATTCCCTTTTTTGCAAAACTACTAATGGCGCACTGTTCCACCGTGCGCCATTACTAGTTTAAACTAGTAATGGCGCACTGTGGGACAGTGCGCCATTAGTATTTTTTTTGCAAAACTACTAATGGCGCACCACCAGAAGGTGCGCCATTAGTAACCTGGATTACTAATGGCGCATTTAGAGTTGGTGCGCCATTAGTAAGTGGGCAGCAACAAGATATTTTGGACAGCCTCTCCTACCCACACTCACTTTCTCCCCACTTCATTCTCTCCACCTCCTCCTTGTCTCGGGTGCCTCCTCTTTTTCACCTCATTTCCACCATAGATTCATTCAATTTAAGTGGTTAAATTACCTTGTTTTGATAGGTAAGTAAGGGGGGAAGCTATATTTATGTTGTTCTCCCTACAACAATGTGCACATGCACTTTTTATGGCCTAGCTAGATCTATGTATGTTTGTGGTGTTGCATATGTTTGTGGTGTTGCATATATGTTTGTGTTTGCAGGTACCGGTATTTGAAATGCGATAGTTGCCAATATTTTGCCGGAATGTTGATTCATTTCCGTTTCGGCGAGAATTTTGGCACTATGCATTCTTTTTGGTCCTATTTTTAGGGAAAGTCATGCCAAATTTTTTCTTGGTTCTAAAATATCGTTTTGCTCTACCCCGCAGGCGACCATGGTCCGCACGATGACCGAAGGCATCGTGAATAGGTTTTTGAGCTCCGCGAAGGCCGAGATGCTTCAAAAGAACGAGACGGAGATAAGATGTCCGTGTTGAAGATGCAAGCTGAAGAGCCTTATTGCGGACCCGGATTCTGGGCAGGTGCAGGACCACCTGCTCTTGCGTGGTTTCATGGATGGCTATCGGTGGCAAGGTGATGAAGATGACTATGAAGTCGTCCATGGGGGCCGGGCAAGAAATGAGGAAGGGCAGCAAGACAACCACCGCGGCTCGGGTGGGCGAGAAGACGAAGAATCTCCAGGACATGATCACGACGGTGATGCTATACACAGTCATCATGTAGAAGATGCCGGACATGATGATGAGGAAGATGCCGGAGCAGATGAAGGGCATGATCATGAAGATCTAGATGCCGGAGGAGCAGACGACGATGGACCATTGATGGGCTGGGTGCAGGACCCTCATATTCAAGAGCTGCTTCTCAAGCAGACGGATAACGCAAGAGCTGCCGCCCGAGAGAAAGCCAAGCTGGATCAACTGGAGATAGACGTGGTTACTCCATTGTATGAAGGATGCAGACTCGAGGATACCCGCCTAAAAGTAACGCTCATGGCTTTGGAGATGAAGGTAAAACACAAAATGACCGACGCATGCTTCGACGAGAACATGTCATTCTGGCACGAACGTCTTCCCAAGGGGAACAAGTGCCCGACCAGTTTCGAGGAGGCGAAGAAAGTCGTGTGTCCTCTGGATTTACCGCACGTGAAATACCATGTGTGCATGAACAATTGCATCATTTATCGGGGCGAGCACGCGGAGTCTACCATATGTCCGGTGTGCGGCGTCACTCGATACAAGAAGAGGAAGAAAGCTCCTCGAAAAGTGGTGTGGTACTTTCCGATCACTCCTCGTCTGCAGCGGTATTTCGCGGACCCTAAGGTAGCAAAGCTCCTGCGTTGGCACGCGGATAGGGAGGAGAAGAAGCGAGAAGATGACGCAAATGATCCGGAGATAAATAAAAAAGACAAGATGCTGAGTCACCCTAAGGATGGGAGCCAGTGGCAAGCGTTGAACTTTGAACACCCAGAATTTGGGAAGGATCCAAGGAACATCGTGCTGGGCGCGAGCACCGATGGAGTCAATCCGTTTGGCAGCCAGAGAAGCACACATAGCACCTGGCCTATGTTTGTGTGGATGTACAACCTTCCCCCCTGGTTGTGCATGAAGAGGAAGTACATTCACATGAGTATGCTAATTGAAGGGCCGAAACAACCAGGGAACGACATCAATCTGTATCTGGGGCTGCTGAAAGAGGAGCTAGACACGCTGTGGAAAACGCCAGCCAATACGTGGGACGCCGCAGAGAAAGAATATTTCCCTATGAGAGCCGCACTGCTCACGACGGTGCACGACTATCTCGGTTACGGATATCTCGCGGGGCAGGTGGTCCACGGATTTTCTGGATGCGTCAGGTGCATGGATGACATAACGTATCGCCAGCTAGATAGAGATCCCGAGTCTTCGTAAACCGTGTTCATGGGACATCGAAGGTGGCTTCACGATGATGACCCGTGGAGGAAACGCAAGGATCTGTTCGATGGTGAAACCGAACTCCGAAGACGCCCGCGTACGAGGAGCGGCGAGGAAATAGACGGGTTGTTGAAAAATTGGAAAGATTTCCCACTGCCGAGAAAGAAGCAAAAGGCGCCAGAGCCGGGAAAGAAGCGAAAGGCGCCAGAGCCGCTGCTGAAGGTATGGAAAACGAGGTCTGTTTTCTGGGACTTGCCATACTGGAAGATCCACCATGTGCCTCACAGCCTTGATGCCATGCATATCACGAAGAACGTGTGTGAGAGTCTGCTTGGTACCCTGCTCAACATGCCAGAGAGGACCAAAGATGAGCCGAAAGCAAGGGCAGACTTGGAATCAATGGGCATCAGGCAGGAGCTTCACGCAATGATGATGTTGAGGTGAAGCAGGACACAGAAAGTCGTCGCAAAGGCAAAAAGGCCAAGAAGACCGGAAATGGCTACCCTCCCACGTGCTTCACTCTAAGTCAGGAGGAGATCGAGCAATTTTTCACCTGCCCCGTAGGAGTAAAACTTCCTTACGGTTACGCGGGGAAGATAAGCAGATACCTAGACCCAGCGAAGCAGAAGTTCAGCGGGATGAAGTCTCACAACTGTCACGTGCTGATGACGCAGATACTTCCAGTTGCAATCCGTGGGATCATGGACGCGCACGTCCGTGAAACGCTATTTGGCCTATGCAACTTTTTCGACGTCATCTCTCGGAAGTCGGTTGGCGTGAGGCAACTCAGAAGGCTACAGGAAGAGATCGTGGTGATACTATGCGAGCTTGAGATGTACTTCCCGCCCGCATTCTTCAACGTTATGGTGCATCTGCTGGTCCATATCGTGGAGGATATCATCCAACTCGGGCCGACGTTCCTGCACAGCATGATGCCGTTCGAAAGGATGAATGGTGTCATCAAAGGATACGTTCGCAACATGTCACGTCCAGAGGGAAGTATAGCCAGGGGCTTTCTGACCGAAGAGTGCATCTCCTACTGCACGAATTATCTAGGCACCGAGAATCCCGTTGGTCTGCCCGTCAACAGGCACCTCGGCAGGCTCGCTGGATGGGGTCACCGTGAGGGTCACCGCAAAATGCATGTCGACTTCGAGGGTCGACTCGCCGACTTTGAAAGAGCAAACCTAGTCACGCTACAACACATAGACGTGGTTGATCCTTGGGTGGTAGAGCACAAAACCTTTATTGAGAAGACGTACAATGACCGAGGCCAACAGAGGACGGGAAGAGATATAATCAAAGAGCACAACTCATGCTTCACGCGTTGGTTCAAGCAGAAGCTTCTGTCGTACCCTTTACATGAGGATTCTTCCGCGGAAGAACAACTCATATTCGCCTTGTCACAGGGCGCCGAGCACAACCTGATGACCTATGAGGCGTACGATATCAACGGCTACACATTCTACACCGAGGACAAGGACATGAAGAGCGATGGTTATCAGAACTCCGGGGTAACGATGGAATCCTACACCGGCAACGACAAGGACAGATACTACGGAAGGATCGAGGAGATCTGGGAGCTGAGCTACGCTGGAGAGAAGGTCCCGATGTTCCGTGTCAGATGGGCCAAGAGCGTCCTAAAAGAAGACCGGTATTTCACCACCATGGTTATACCCGAAGCCAAATCCAAGACCGCGGACGCAAACGTCACCGCGAAAAATGAGCCATGGGTACTGGCTTCCCAAGTGGACCAATATTTCTTCATTACCGACCCGTCAAAGCCCAGTCGTGTTGTCGTGAGGAGAGGCAAAAGGAAGATCATTGGAATGGATGGAGTAGCCAATGAGCCAGACTTCGACAAGTACGGAGACCCGAAGATCGAACATGACGACGACGATGAAGTAGTAGCAGCATACACCACAAGAAGAAGCAGGACCACCCTACCTAAAGGACGTCCGTTCCATAGAAGAACTCCATTTGCAAAAAAGAAGGGCAATAAGATTATGAACAGATAGCTAGCTAAGATCGACTGTATTTAAATCATAGTCTTCATTTCTCGGTTGTATTTCATGGGCACTTTTTGATATCATGAATATTTTTAAATTTCATGGGCACTTTTTGAATTCATGAATATTTTTTCAAATTTGATGATATTTTTTCATATTCAATATGATAAAATATTGAATATTCAGGAGGACACTCGATCTCGATCCCCCTCCATCTCGATCGCTATCCCCCTCCATCTCGATCTTGATCCCACCCGCACCCTCCCCCTCGCTAGCTCCACCGCCGCCGCCGACCCACCGCACCCTCCCCCGCTCCGCCGCCGCCGGCCACCTGCGAGTGGTACTCGGCCATGTGGGGGCGCCGGGAGCACCGGCCCACAGTCGCCCGCCATCGGCGGCGCTTCTATGCCTGTTGGGGTTTGCTCACGTAGCGCGCTCGACGTGGGGGTGGGCGTCGGGCTAGCCTCACATGGGGAAATGGCGCGTGCGGCGGGTTTAAGGAGGGTGGGCGAAGCCCTGAGTGTCTGGTTTAATTGCCGCTGTGGGCGTGAGCGTGATGGAGGGAGGGCCTCGGGCGTGTACAGTGACCGATGATCGTAGGGTGCTGAGCGATTGGCCGATTACGAAGAATGAATCTCAATCAAGGACGTACGTCGGTGAATGCACCTCAGGCGGGAATTAGGGGCCGTCTCCACCCCCTTCCTCCCCACTAGATACTGCGTCTACCCCCGCTCCCCGAGGCCGGTAACGACCGAGCACCCCGGCCGCTCCACTGCCGCCGACCGAGTCACACCTAGTTTTCATACTTCATATTCAATGCAGTTTTAAGAGAATACGGAGACTGAAAAGAAGTGTTAGGCGACAATTTAGTTGTTCAGAAATGCGACAATTATATTTATTCGTGGTTTTATAATATTATTACTTTTTCATATTCCATGATTCATCTTGCTACAACAAATTCATTATCATGTGCAACTAAACAATAGTCAGTAACATAAACTTACATTTATGGGGCCACTTCTAGCCCTGGTGCGCGGCGATTGCTATTTAGTGGAATATAAAATGGATTACTAGATTGGCGCGACGCTGCCCTGGTGCGCTTTGCGCTATGTAAAAAAGATTCACTTAATCTCTGGCGCTAGCCGACCTGCGGTGTGGCGCCATAGTAAATTCCCCCCTGCTAATTCCCTTCGCCTCCTCGCCAGACCCTCCGTCATCCCGCGGGCCCGCCGGTTTCGTTTACGGGCAGATCAACCCGCGCGCGTGCCCACCACGCCTGGTGTTGTGCTGGTCCGACCGGGTGGCGTTGGCTTGGTCACTTTGGGTGGGGCAGTCGCGGTCGGATCCCGCGGAGACCCGGCGTGCCGCACGAGTCTGGACCTTCGTCTGTGGCGCTTCGATCCTCCCGCCTGGGGTTGCCTCGGTTTCTGTGGCCTTGCTGCGCTGGCTCGCGGGTCTTTTTTGCCTACGCTTCTGCCTCCGTCTTGCCGCTGTCCAGCCGTCCGCCGTCACGTTCCGTGCCTGACTGTTCTGGTTCCTGTGTGTGCGCGCGCATTCCGTCCCTGTCACGTCTGCCGCCTACTAGCGCGCGAGTGTGCTTTTATTTCGTTAGGTTTTGTTGTCTATGCGCGGCGCGCATACCGCCACCCCCATCGACCTGCCCAATGCACTGCGGCGACCCTCCGTGACACCGAAGCGGGAGAGGAGGGAGCCTCATAGAGGAGGACATGAAGCCCAGAGTGATGGGAATGGGAGACAGTACGAACGGGGTGCATACCCCCGCCATGGACTCCCACCCGCCTCGCGGCCCAAACTCCGCCTTCTCCGTGCGCGCTTTCTCTGGAGGTTAATTTCGCCTGCCACTCCTCCTTCTGCGGCTCGGTCGGCCCCATATTCTTCTCGCGGTGGCTTGTGTCTAGGGTTCGGGTAGCGCCTTAAACCCACACCCCACGCGCGGCCTGGAGGCGGTTCCCCTCGGCACACAGCGGTCGGGTCGGGGCAGCCCGTCAGCCGTTTGTCTGCGTGATTCGGCAGCTGCCTATTACTGCCGCAGACTGCCGGCGGTCGTGCCGCTTTGCTGGCCGGGCGAGTTCACGATCAGGGTCCAGACCTCCATGCCGCAGATCTCTCCTCCGCCGGCGAAAGGTCCGAGGAGCACCACGCCGTGCGCCATCGGTGGGGAGTGTCAGTGTACTGGTCTGCGTTCCAACTTAGCCCTTGGTTCGAGTGTTTGTCGGGTCTGCCATGGGTTAACGGACATGGCCGTTATGTAGGCTGCTTACGCTTGGCTCATTACTGCTTAGAAAGCGAAGATCTAAGTGCTCTGTTGAGTAGTTGAGTGGCGCAGACAGAACGTCCGAGTTGGGCCTGTGTTGTATATGGCTCTCCTCTGGTGGGTTCACTGCTGTGCTTGCTTCAAATAGATACCACGGCTGGGGACCGATAGGGTCCTAGGTCTGCGCTGCTCACTGGGCCTGGCGCCCTATCCCGTTTCCCAGCCCTGGCCTCCACGCCGATGTACAGCGCGGTCGTTGTGTCCCGTATCTGTCTCTGCTCCAGTCGCCCGGTCCCGCGCTGTCTTCTACGCCCACCTCGAGGTCGTTGCAATTATTCTGCTGCCGATGAGCCGAGGGCCGCGTGTCGGCCCCTGCTGCACCTCGCCTCCTATCGCTCCGCCGTTCCAATCACTCAGTCCTCGTTCCGTCGCCGCCCGGTTGGACTTATGCTGCACGAAGCGCCAAGTGGGTTTCCGCTGCTCAGCTGGCGGCCTACGCCAGCTCGTCCTCGCCACATCTTTTCTTTCCTCATTGCCCGCAGTTCTCGCGAGGTCAGGCTGTATCTTCTGGTGACAGGGGTTGGGGGGGCTTTGCCTGGTTTGCTCTGGCAAAAGAAGAAGGGGATCGTCACCCTCAGTTCGTATGGGTAGCAGCGCGTTACGTCCGTTGTTTTTTATGTTCAATAATCTTGCAGGCTTATAGAATTAGAAATACTACTGTATTAGATACCCTCACTGTCATGGGCTTTCTATTATTAGTCAAGTAGTATGCTTAGAATCTTATTGGGAGAGTAAAGCTTTGCTTTACGTTTTTTCTTGTATGTGGGGATTGCTACAGCTCATACAGGAGAAAATTGATAACTACTATGTCATTGTGTACTCCCTCCGTGCCAAGTGTAATGTCAAGTTTAGATTGCTCAATCATGGTTCTCGTTTTTAAATTTTTTACATGCTCTCATTTTTTTGTGTGGGTAATGTTTTATATGCTCTTTATCTCTTCCCTTGACAGACATTCGACGAGGCAATGGGTGATATAGCTTTCTAGCTCCTTAGGGGGGTTGTTCCTCTTTACAGGTGTGTTAAACAGGGTTTTATGTGGTCATATGGAGTTTATTAGGTAGAGGAAGTACCTTGTGATTTTTCTAATTTTGGACATATATCAAGTATCACCAAGACATCTTCATTACAACACACAGGAGTGAAAATATATCAAGTGTAATGTGATACAGATGCTGTCAAAATGAGAAAATTGTTAAAAAACACTCAGCTTATCCAGGACATCTTCATTACATTCTAGACAGGATAGAAGCCTACTTTGTTTAGAAACAGAGTCAGAATTTGAAAAGGAAAACCCTTAAGCCAAACATACAACCTAGCTCTGCATTAGTTGTTTTGTGCTTCAAGTGTCCCAGTCAAGGACAAACTGAGTGGTTGCAAAATAATATTATGTGGTCAATGTGGATTTACTATTTTCTGGTGATAGTTCTGAACTGGTAAATAAGTTAACATGCGTAAGTGAGACTTGGCATTTTAAAGCTTAGGGTCTTCAACTTCAACCATGAATTGGGATGATAATGTTATTTTGCCTTCTTAACAGAATGGTGTCATAATCAGAACAAAGCTGCTGCAAATGCATACCTTTTTTTTACAAGTGCATCTGCACCTTCTGATCCATTTAGAGTTATCATAAATATATTTCCAAGGTTTTTGTCATTTCACTGTAGAGTCTTTGCTTCTGGACTCAATGCACATTCATCAGTCATAAGAGATAAATACTAGTAAGTCAAGGGCACCAGAATTTGATCATGCCCCTTTTGAGAAGTATGTCTATTGATTCAAAATTGATCATACTATTGATGATTTTTTGTTGGGTGACCTATTATATCTGGAATGGAGGCTCACATAAGTTGAGCTGATTTTTTCCATATAAAAGCAGAGGACCATATGGTCTGTGGCTGGGTTTTGTCTCCGACCATTGTGTCATGATGAATTTGCAGGTACCCCGAGAGGCCCTTGAGTTTGCCGGAATGTCGATTAACTTCCGTTCCGGCAAATTCGGGTACTCCATATGTCCTATTTTCAACAAAGGTCATGCTGAAATTTTCCGTGAATTTTAGCATGACTTTGCTAAAATAGGACATATGGGGTACTTGCGACTAATGCATGGGCCGGGGTATCTTAGTACTTAGTTAAGTAGGATCAACTGCCCCGCCATTCTTGCTGCATTAAACCATAGGTGGGAGTAGAGCCAAGTGATTAGGCCCAACTTAGAATTCTCCTTAGCATCGATAAACCCTAGATGATAAACCCAACATAGGTGGCAATAGAGCCAAGTGATTAGGCCCAACCTAGGGTGCCTCGGCATCGATAAACCCTAAATGATGAAAACTTAACTTGGCTTCTATAGGGTGCCTCGGTGTCGATGAGAACCTAAATGATGTACGCTTAGGCTTTTAGGGTGCCTCGGCGTCGACAAACCCTAAATGATAAAAGCTTAGCTTTTAGGATGCCTAGGTGTCGACAAACCCTAAATGATGAGACCATGATCTTGTTCCTTGACAATAACCAACTTTTTGACCAAACTTTTTTCCTATTTAGAGAGAAACATGGCCCACAACAATGAGGCCGGCCGTTCGGGCAACAAGCAATTCTGGGAGCTGTCCCAGGAGTTGGAGGAAGAACCTCACCGCTATGAGGACGCCGCGGAAGACACCGATCCTAACTACACAACCCCTAGTGGCGTCGAGGATGACACCACTGATGATGGCGCCGCGGATGCCACCACTGATGATGGCGGCGCACGCACAGATGGTAGCCAACCGAAGAGGCAACGGAAGGACCGGCGCCCGAACGTGCTCGGCACCGTCGGGGAGGAATTTACTGAAGTGAACTCCGACGGGCATCTGACGGCGCCCAAACACGTAGTCAAGGGGTACTCGATTCAGCTTGGGTGCATTCTCCGGAGCACCGCCTCGATCAACACCGAGAACCTAAGGCATAAGGACCGAGGGAATTTGCGCCGCCTCCTCTTCACGAAGCTGCATGAACGATACAAGTTCCCCGCTGAGTTCGCAAACACACGCCTCTCGGGTAATAAAGTGAACGGTGCCGCCCTCACGAGGATGAGCACGACCCTGTCTACTTGGAAAAGCACGGTGAAGGCAATGATTGACAAAGGTGATAGTTATGAGAAGATCAAGGCGAAATATCCTTTGATTAGCGAAGATGACTACAAGGAGTTCAAGATCAAGTGCAAGAGCCCCGCAACCTCCGAATCAAGTCAGTGGGGGAAAGAAATGCGGCAATTGAACATAGGGGTCCACAACTCGGTCCCGGCAGTTACAGAGTGGCGGAGCCTGTATGGGACAAGGAGGACGCGGAGCGTGCCGAGCAAGGCCTACCGCCCTGCTTCGAGAAATACAGTGACAAGCAGACCAGGAACTTTCTCAGGGCCCGGTACAAGGAGGACCCGGTAACAAAGGAGCTTACCACGAATCCGAAGACCAAGGAGCTTGAGCTTGTTCTGGTAAAGAATACACCCCCGCGTAATTAGCTCCATATGGTTGGATTCAAATTAATCCCCAATATTTCTAAATGGTTCACGTTCCTTCCGCAGGACAACGAAAGCAGTAGCGCGGGGTCGTCTCAGAGCTCCCCTTTCGACACCCCTTTGAATAGGGCGTTGAACGTAATGAAAAACAAGGATAAGCTCAATAAGCCGACGTCAGCTGGTCATGTGGCCAGCAAAGGCTTGTCCACAAAATGGTCATCATACTATGCCGCTGGTGGGCGAAAGGAGAAAAAGACCAGCTCGGAAAGCCAGTCGCGCGAGGTTGAAGCACTCAAGGCGCAAGTGGCGCATATTCCGAAGATGGTCCAAGAGCAAGTGCAACAACAACTGGGTTCGACACTCACCGGCATTATGCCTACCTTGATTCATGGGATAACGACGTGGATTGCGGGTGGCCAACAGGGGCCGCCCCCGATTCCCAGCTTCACGGCCAGCAACTCGCACAACGCGCAGGCGGCGCCATTGGTGTCTCCGGCGGCAGTGGTATTGGTGTCTACGGCGGCGGCGCCATTGGTGTCTCCAGTGGCGGCGGTATTGGTGTCTCCGACGCCGGCATTGGAGCTTAATGCACCCGGGTGTACGCCGGCCGGCACCTCGCCAGCAAGCGGCCCCTCCATCAGTTGCACGCCTGCCGTTGGCGGTGCCTCAACATTAGCCGAGCTCGACGGCATCACGGTAACTAAGCCTCTCGGTCGAGGACTTCATCTCCTTGCCTTTGACTGGGCATCCCTGACGCCCTACATGTTTTCGCAGGGCGCCGCCGACGTTCCTTGCACTCTCCTGCACTTCGTGGGCGGCGAGTTGGTCGATGTCGCCAAGGGCAGAATCGTTCAACCGGGCAACCCTGTGTTCCACGGTAATCCGATGCCACCCACAATGTATAGGGTTGAAGTGGTTCAGGTGCTGCCAGGCTGCGACGAGTTGTTACCTCCGATTCGACCCGCTGGGGCCGACGAAGAAGATGAGATGACCCTCAGCGCCTGCGTAAGCTGGCCCCTGCTTTGGCCAAAGAGCCAGATTCGTTTGGGGGCAGGGGACACCACCCCACAGACAAGACCACCAGCCATGCCGGCGCCAAGCCATGGCAAGAACGCTGCAATGCTACCGGACATGCCGGACATCCCTATGGAACAGGATCCGGACATGCATATGGCACAGGATCCGGACGACGACGACAACGACGATGGTACATTTACCAACATCGATAAGTACTTTGCTGAACATGGGTACAGTGACGAGTTCTGCGGGCCTCCTTCTCAAGAACCCAAACAAGACGACCGCGATCTAGCTGGTACGACGGAGAAACCCAATTGCAACAGGCGTTGTCTGGCGTTCAGTTCTCAGGAGACGCCTCCAGCTGCCGCCTTCACCGAGCCTCAGATAGCGGAGGTGCCAAATATTATCAGCCCCAACACGCTCAAGAAGGCGGTCTGTGAGCAGAACTCGGTCCCATTACAGCAGATCAAGAAGAAGGGCCGGAAACGGCAGACTAAAAAGGGCGCCGGTGCCAGCCAGCCGGCACCGAGTACGATCCATGCTCAGGACGGGCCACCTTCACCTAAGGATATCTCGAGGAGGGTGCATGTGGCGGGTAGGGCGATGCTACCGACAAATATGCTCAATGCTGCAACCGGTGCTATGCGGAGTCTGCACGACAGTGTTCTTTCTTTGGAGAAGCGGCGTCTTAGAGAGAATGATGTGGCATACCCGGTTTTCGTGGCCAAGGTGCCAGAGGGCAAGGGCTTTGTGGATGGCGACATCGTGGGTACGATCGTCCTGCGGTTTGATGACATCTTTGCCATGTTTAACCTTCATCCGATGCACTACACCTTCGTTCGGTTGTTTTCGCTGAGTATGGAGATGCGGATCATTAGAGACAAGACCCCGGACATCGTGATCGTCGACCCCTTCTACATGCGTGCCAAGCTCTTGAGCAGCACTGGGGACCGCCAAGTCGCGAGTTCACACCTCGAAGACGTCATTCTGGCAAACCCAGATAAGGATAACTTCCTTGTGGCTTACTTTCCCGAGTAAGTCATCCCTTAACCGCTCCGTAACATATGATTTCATAGATTTCGATCGTTCTTTTTTTTCTAACATTCCGTGTTCTGTGCAGTGACACACATTGCACACTCATCCTCTTAAGCCCGAAATATTCCATGGCCACGTATTTCGACCCGAACCGTAACTCCAAGATAGACTACACAAATATCAAGAAAGTTATTGATGATGTTCTCCCCGGCTACGCCAAATCTGGAGGCACCTTCACCAGGGCAGTTCGTAAGTACGGCAAGCACATGTTCGCCCACAATACGACGTTCTGCTGCGTCAAGCAGCCGCCTGGCGGTCAGAAGGATGCCTACTACGCCCTCCATCACATGCGGGCGATCGTAAGGGACCATCATCACCTTCTGCTACCAAATAATCTCAAAGATTGGGCCGCGAGCTTGTCGGCAATCCAGGGCGCGGACATCAGACAAGAATTCTTTCGCATCCAGTCGGAGTTTGCGGACATCATCCATCAAGATGTCCTTCATACCTCGGGGCAGTTCTTCCTCAGATATCAACCGTCCAACATTGAGATAGACGTAATGCTACAAATGCAGGCTGACAACGCCCGCGATTTCATGACCATCACGACAGACGGCGGCTTCATCCACGCTCCTGTCCATGAGTCGAGTCGAAAGTAGTGATGTGTAGTTTTGAAACATTGATTGGCTCATGTTGTAATTAAACTTTAATGAATTGTATGTCTCTTTGGTTTGGACAGTCGTTCAACTTAGATGTAATCGATGCTATTTATTAGTAGGACCATGAATCGTGCTATTAATGTCTTGCTTTTCTCTTCCGATCCTTTTGTTGCATACTTATATATTGCTTATGTATGTATTGTCTGTTGTTTGGCTTGTGCATAGAGATGTCGTCGTATGTCATGTACAAGGGTAAGGTTCCCGGAGTCTACGACGACTGGGAGGAGTGTCGGAGACAGGTTCACCGTTTCAGCGGTAACAGTTACAAAGGGTACACCACTAGGGCGGAGGCGGAATCTAGATACGCCCGCTATCTAGCGGGAGAGAGGAGGGAGCGTTGGAGGAACCGGATGAAGACCAGTTTCATCGCGATGATGCTCATCGTGATGACCGCAGCTCTCTTCTATGTGATGGTAGTTTAGATGATCGATATCGACTTGTAATGTGAAGACAAACTCGATACTCGCGGTCTTGAGACTTGTAATGTTTTATCTTTGTTCGGTCTTTTGAATTCGGAGACTAATATGATGAATTGTATTCGGAGACTAATCTTCTATTGTATTCGATGAATCTGTTGTTGCTGTGTGCTACTGTCTATATTCTGTCAAATAATATATTTTGTAACCTGTGCAAAAATCAGAAAAGTAAAAAAAATAAAACCTAATATTCATACTAATGGCGCATCACTACAGAGTGCGCCATTAGTATGCCAAAGTATACTAATGGCGCATCACCAAACAGTGCGCCATTAGTATGCCAAGTATACTAATGGCGCATCCATCCGCAGTGCGCCATTAGTGTGCCAAAGCACATGGTTAAATATGGCCCCTGGGAGGCACTAATGGCGCATGGTGTTATATACTAATGACGCACTGGGTGGTGCGCCATTAGTAATAAATACTAGTGGCGTGATACTAATGGCGCACCAGTGATGCGCCATTAGTAGGAAAAACTGGTGCGCCATTAGTAGGCCTTTTCCTAGTAGTGATACTCTAATGAGGATGAGGATGATAGTGACTATGATCTCGATGATGCAATGAGACACTTTGGTCTTATGGCAAATCTTCGTGGCTACATGGCTGGAGGAAAGGAATGGGTCCTTGATAGTGGATGTACTGATCATATGACCGGAGATAAAGACATGTTCCGTGAGCTTGCTGAAAACGACGACCCTCGAAAGTATGTCACTTTTGGTGATAATTCAAAGGGTAAGGTGGTTGGCCTTGGTAAGGTGGCCATCTCACATGATAGCTCCATACAAAATGTCATGCTCGTTGAATCTCTTGGCTACAACTTACTTTCAGTATCTAGACTTGCTGATTTCAGTTTCAATGTCCTATTTACTGAAGTAGACTGCCAAGTGTTTCGTAGAGATAATCATAAAATGGTCTTTACCGGTATACGTAGAGGAGATCTTTACATTGTTGATTTCACTAAAAAGGCTCAACCTAGAACTTGCTTAATTGCTAAATCTTCTAAAGGCTGGTTGTGGCATAGAAGGCTAGGCCATGTGGGCATGCGAAACCTTGACAAACTCATTAAAGGAAATCATATCCTTGGCGTTAACGATGTCATATTTGACAAGGACAGACTTTGTAGTGCTTGTCAAGCAGGGAAACAAGTTGGAGGAAGTCATCGCGCTAAGAACATAATGACCACAAGAAGACCATTCGAGCTACTTCACATGGATCTTTTTGGTCCAAATGCCTACAAGAGTCTCGGTGGTAAATCATTTGGTCTAGTCATAGTTGATGATTTTTCAAGATTTACGTGGGTGTTCTTTCTTGATGACGAATCGCAGGTCCAAAAGATCTTCAAAAACTTTGCTAGGAAGGCCCAAAATCAATTTGATGTGAAGATCAAGAAGGTTTGGAGCGACAATGGGACGGAGTTCAAGAACGCAAATGTGGACGCCTTTCTTGACGAAGAAGGGATTACACATGAGTTCTCGGCTACGTACACACCTCAACAAAATGGAGTTGTTGAGAGGAAGAACCGGACTCTTATCGAGATGGCAAGAACGATGCTTGATGAGTACAAGACGCCAAAACACTTTTGGGCGGAAGCGATAGAGATAGCTTGTCATGCAACAAATCGCTTGTATCTTCACAAACTACTCGGCAAGACGGCATACGAGCTCCTCACCGATAACAAACCCCAAGTTGGATACTTTCGAGTATTCGGCTCAAAGTGCTACATTCTTGATAAGCATCGTCGTTCTAAATTTGCTCCTAAGTCTCATGAAGGTTTCCTACTTGGTTATGGCTCAAACTCTCACACATACCTTGTCTACAACAATTTCACCCGAAAGATTGAAGAAACGGTAGATGTGAAGTTTGATGAATCTAACGGCTCGCAAGTAGAGCAATTGCCAATTGATATAGGAGACAAAGATCCCTCGGAAGCAATCCAAGACTTGTCTATTGGCAAGATTCGTCCAATGGAGGTAAAGGAGAGTACCTCGTCCATCCAAGTGGAAGCTTCTACCTCACGACAAGGTGAACCAAGAGTTGATACGGAAGCGTCCACGAGTGGGACACACCAAGATGAAGAAAACGAGGAAGTGCACCAAGAACGTCAACAACCTCCTTCTCCACCACGACAAGAGAACGACAACGCTAACAATGAAGAAGGCCAAGAAGAAGAACAAGATGAAGAAGATGTTCAACCAAGACCCAAGCAAAAGCTTTCACGAGTTCGAGCAAGAATTGCTAAAGATCATCCCATGGAGCAAATCTACAATGATATCCAAACCGGGAGAATCACTCGCTCAAAAACTCGTTTAGCTAAATTTTGTGAACACTATTCATTCATCTCTCACATTGAACCTATGAAGGTTGAAGAAGCATTGGAAGATCCGGATTGGATAAACGCTATGCATGAAGAGCTACACAACTTTGAGAGAAATCAAGTGTGGACATTGGTTGAAAAGCCCGACAACAACCACAACATCATTGGTACCAAATGGGTGTTTCGCAACAAGCAAGATGAAGATGGACAAGTGGTTCGCAACAAAGCACGTCTCGTCACCCAAGGCTACACACAAGTCGAAGGTATGGACTATGGTGAGACATATGCTCCTGTTGCTAGACTTGAGTCCATTCGCATCTTACTTGCTTACGCTAATCACCATGATATCACTTTGTACCAAATGGACATTAAAAGTGCTTTTCTAAATGGTGAAATTGAGGAGAAAGTTTATGTTAAGCAACCTCCCGGCTTTGTCAATCCTAAGAAACCTAATCATGTCTACAAACTTCACAAAGCCCTTTATGGTCTTAAACAAGCTCCTAGAGCATGGTATAAATGCTTGACCAAGTTCCTTATTGAAAAAGGCTTTGAAATTGGAAAAATAGATTCTACTCTTTTTACTAAAAGGGTTAATGGAGAACTATTTGTATGCCAAATTTATGTTGATGATATTATATTTGGATCAACTAACCCTCATTTTAGTGAAAAGTTTGGGAAGCTAATGTCGGAGAAGTTTGAGATGTCTATGATGAGTGAACTCAAATTCTTTCTTGGTTTGCAAATCAAGCAAACTAAGGAAGGCACCTTTGTCTCTCAAACGAAGTACACCAAGGACTTATTCAAGAAGTTCAATATGCAAGAATGCAAAGGTATGACTACACCCATGCCTACTAGTGGACATCTTGATTTGACCAAAGATGGTGAACCGGTTGATCAAAAAGTTTACCGCTCTATGATTGGTTCATTGTTATATCTATGTGCTTCACATCCCGATATCATGCTAAGTGTGTGCATGTGTGCACGATATCAAGCTGCTCCTAAGGAATGTCATCTTAAGGCCGTGAAGAGGATAGTGAGATACTTAATACATACACCAAATTTTGGCATTTGGTATCCAAAGGGGGCTTCCTTTGATCTTGTTGGCTACTCCGACTCGGACTATGCCGGTGACAAGGTTGATAGAAAGTCCACTTCGGGTACTTGTCAATTCCTTGGTAGATCTCTTGTGCCTTGGTCTTCCAAGAAACAAAACTCGGTATCCTTATCCACCGCCAAAGCGGAATACATTGCCGCTGGTTCATGTTGTGCTCAATTACTCTGGATGACCCAAATTCTTAAAGATTATGGGATATATGTGAAACATGTTCCATTGCTTTGTGACAATGAAAGTGCTATCAAGATTGCTCACAATCTCATGCAACACTCTCGAACTAAGCATATTGAAGTTCTTCATCATTTCATTCGAGATCATGTTGCTAAGGGTGACATAAACCTTAAGCATGTTCACACCGATAAGCAATTAGCGGATATATTCACCAAACCACTTGATGAGAAAGTGTTTTGCAGGTTAAGAGGTGAATTGAACATCATTGATGCTTCAAACTTGGAGTAGGAACTCCATTGGATACATGCAAGACTTGAGCTTACGACTAATCACTTGATATTTTGATGATTATCTTATGTCTTGAAAATTTGCATCTTGCATGTTATCTAACCCTTGTAGGTACTTGGATGAATCTAATTCTATGAGATTGCAACTCACTCACATCTTGAGCAATCTCTACATCACCAAGTCTCTACACAATGGTGGTTGATGACAAGGAAGCACGAAACCTTTCAAACATATCCTTTGACAAATTCTATGTTGAGTTTCATGATTGTCATGTTGGATACACAAGTGCTCTTCCTTGCAAAAACTAACCCATGTAGGTAGATGAACTCAAAATCCAAAGGGTGCTCCCAACTCTTGATAGGCTACATCAACCTTGAGCAACCCACACAAGTTCAGCTACATGATCAAGATCAACACCGCCACCCAAGGTATGTTATTCCATCTTAGAGTAGATTTACTCCAAGTCATGAGTCAAAGCAACTCGACAAGATGTGAATACATCAAGATACTTAAACGAAAAATGGTAACACCATCTTGAGCTTAAACGATGAGTACGACCTATGATCAAGTGATCTCACTTGACTCCTAAGTCAATGTACTCTAACATAGGTGACTTTGTCACCTCCCAACTCTAGATGAAGTTCTCTTGTGTTCTTTCCTGTGTTCTTGCATTTGTCTCATGCATATTTGTTTCCCCTTTCAAACTTCATCTAGACCTTTTAGTTTCTTTTCTTTGTTCTTTGTTCTGCATTTTCTGCATCCAATTCATTGCAAATCTTTGTGAGATCTTATTTGTCTAGTGAGCTGAGGTGACAAGTGTTTTTCTCTGTGATGAACTCGGTTCCACCGGTTTCATGTTTCCGGTCTAGCCGAAGATTTTCGGGGCAACCGAAGCATACAACTCGGTGACACCGATTTCACTACAGGAAAAACATTTTGCCACTTATTCCTGCTTTATTCTTGATCCAGCTCCACTCAATGAATCTTGTCCTCTGCAAGCATCACATTTACCTTAATGCTTTGTACTGTGATTCAAGGACCGAACCCATTCACAACAAATTCCAGAAGACCCCTCTTGGAAATTGATGTCAAAGGGGGAGAGAGAGATCACATCAAAGCTTAATAATATCTCTAGGGGGAGAGATCTCTAGGGGGAGGGAATACTCCAGGAAAGAGTAATCTTCAATGATCCCAGATGCTTGATGTTCAAGAGGAGAGATGCCACATGTCTTCTAGGGGGAAAGACATGTTCATATGTGCTTATTTGCATTAGCTCTGTTAATTTGTTCTTTGAGCTTTGTTTTTCTGCTCTCTATCTTCTCCTAGCATCCCCTGCTAGATTCAGGGGGAGCAAGACATCCAAGGGAAAGAAATTCATTAAATTCTTTGCATATCTTTCTCTTTGGGGACATGTCAATATCTATCGTGGTACTCTGTACTCACTCTACATGTCATCCCAGTCTTGGTACTCTTGTGGTTTCTTTTGTTTGCTCTAGCTAGTGGGTGCATCTGTGTTATCTAACCTTGTTTATGCAGACTCATCCCATCCTAGCCAACTCAAGACCACAAGGTAAGTATATGCATCATAGTCATGTGTATGAAAAATTCTTGCTGATGTACATACTGTTTGCAAGAAGGACTCATGGGCATGAAGGTACATTTCTCATATTTTCATCACTTGCTTTGATGCATATAGCCAAGATACATGTAACACATTGCTACTCTGTCATGGTTATGCTTTCACATGATTCTATATAACATATTCACATGTTTGCATACATGTAGGGGGAGCCTATGCTTGTTACATGTCTTTCCAAAGCTTTACTTGTTATTCTCTATATCTTTATCTAAAGCTTTGATGTATGTTGCCATCAATTACCAAAAAGGGGGAGATTGAAAGCACAAGTGCTCCCTAGGTGGTTTTGGTAATTAATGACAACATATCTCTTGTTGGACTAACACTTTTACCTAGTATGTTTCAGATAAGTTCAACAATGAAGTGGCATGGACTAGAGGATGTGGAACCCCTTCAAAATGCTAAGGACAAAGGATTGGCTCAAGCTTCAAGATCAAGACTCTACATTTTCTATTTTAGTGATCCAAGATCACATTGAGTCTATAGGAAAGCCAATACTACTAAGAAGGGATGAGGTGTTGCTTAATGGCTTGCTTGCTCAAAGTGCTTAGTGATATGCTCCAAAGCCCTCAACCACTTTCTCACTTCCAAATATGTCCTAAACCAAAAGTCAAACTCGGCCCCATCGATTCTCTCTATCCTGAGCCACCGAGTTCAGTTGACATAGCCACTGCCAGAAACCCTAATCAGTTCGATCTCACCGATGGGATCTCGGTCTCACCGAGATGGGCTTGCAAACTCTCTGTTACCTGTTGCAATATTTTCGGTCCCACCGAGATATGCAATCGGCCCCACCGAGTTTGCTTGGCCAACTCTCTGTTTCGCTTATTACTCAAATCGGTCCCACCGAGTTTGAGTAATCGGTCAAACCGAGTCTTGGTTTTACCCTAACCCTAGCACATCGATCCCACCGAAAACCCTAACGGTCACTAGGTTTGCTAAATCGGTCCAACCGAGTTTTTCAATTCGGTCTCACCGAGATTGGTAAATTGTGTGTAACGGTTAGTTTTTGTGTGGAGGCTATATATACCCCTCCACCCACTCTTCATTCGTGGAGAGAGCCATCAGAACATACCTACACTTCCAATACACATTTTCTGAGAGAGAACCACCTACTCATGTGTTGAGGCCAAGATATTCCATTCCTACCATATGAATCTTGATCTCTAGCCTTCCCAAGTTGCTTTCCACTCAAATCTTCTTTCCACCAAATCCATATCCTATGAGAGAGAGTTGAGTGTTGGGGAGACTATCATTTGAAGCACAAGAGCAAGGAGTTCATCATCAACACACCATTTGTTACTTCTTGGAGAGTGGTGTCTCCTAGATTGGCTAGGTGTCACTTGGGAGCCTCCGACAAAGATTGTGGAGTTGAACCAAGGAGTTTGTAAGGGCAAGGAGATCGCCTACTTCGTGAAGATCTACCGCTAGTGAGGCAAGTCCTTCGTGGGCGATGGCCATAATGGGATAGACAAGGTTGCTTCTTCGTGGACCCTTCGTGGGTGGAGCCCCCCGTGGACTCGCGCAACCGTTACCCTTCGTGGGTTGAAGTCTCCATCAACGTGGATGTACGATAGCACCACCTATCAGAACCACAACAAAAACATCTATGTCTCCAATTGTGTTTGAATTCTCCAAACCCTTCCCCTTACATTCTTGCAAGTTGCATGCTTTACTTTCCGCTGCTCATATACTCTTTGCATGCTTGCTTGATATGTATTGTGTTTGTTAAACTTGTGCCAAAACTCCACTTCAACTTAAAAAAGTTAAAAACTGCAACTTTTAGCACTTAGTGTCTAATCACCCCCCCCCCTTCTCTAGGCACCTCTTCTTGATCCTTTCACACCAGCAATGGACTCTCCCTCTGGCAGAGCTCTGGAATAGGCCTGCTTGGATCTTCGTGAAACAAGAACTTGCGGTGGTGATAAAATTCTTCTAAAAATATGATGAAGGGTTTTAGTATTTATAGAGATTTATGGTGGTGGAACAAAGCAAAGACGGTTGTTGTGGGCCCCACCTGCCCTGGCGGCGTGCGCGGCCAGGGCATTTTCACCTGGTCGTGTGGGGCCCCTGGTGCATGTCTAGTCCTCCCCCCAAAGTTTCTATGGTCCTTCATTCTACAAAAAAAATCCTCAAAAATTGGCATCGTGCTTTGACCTCCCTAAATAATGATTTCTTGTGAAACAAAAACAAGCAAAAAAACAGGAACAAGCACTGTGCACTAAATTAATAGAATAGTGTAGAAAAATAATATAAATTTTTATAAAAGTATATAAAAATGATAATATAATAGAATGAAACAATTGAAAATTACATATATGTTTGAGACGTATCAGCTTCCACGATAGCAAATACGTTCTTCTCATGAAAGTATGGGTTTTTTCCCTTTTTCAAGAATCAAGGTTGTACTTCTCGCAGAAACAAATAAGTGTGCAGAACGGATTTTTTTTTCCGAGAAGCAAAGTTGGGCTTCCTTGTTTTTCCACGAGAGAACACGATGCAAACAGGATACATATATTCATCACAACGCATCGAAGCATCGAGAACCGAGAAGCTCATACTCAGCTCCAAGATGATCTTATTGAACAGTAGTGGCTACTCCATAGCACTTCATGGGTATGTTTTTATCATGCTCTTTGCTTCATTTGAACCCTTCCATGTGTTTGACATGGAAAATTTTTATTTGTAAACTTTGAATAATTTTGTTTGTAAACTTTGAATTTGTAATATTCATGAGTTGCGTGAACTTTAATTATTATGTTTGGATTTGATATGTGTGCAAATACGTAGTTGAAAAGTAGTATGTAATCTAAAGTAGGAAAATTTGGTGAAAATTAGGGAGTTAAGTTTAGTGGTTCGGCTAAGAACTGTTTTTATTTAGCAGATCAAATATAACGAATTAAGGAAAAGGGATCATTTGAAAGGCCAAATTATAAGTGATTCGGTTAGAGATGCTCTTAGTATTTGCCTTCACATTCTTGAATTCTTCTTATTCTATAACCACGTCATCAAAAAACCAATATTCAATGAAAACTTCATGGAAACCATATTTTAAAGTTTCAAAAAAATCTAAAAAAAAGTGGAATGTTAATAAGGTGATGTTTTATTGCTACACAAAATTTCAAGTTGAAAAACATTATGGCATGTGAGCTATGAAAAAGACAAATTCAGCCCTAAATAGTGACATTACTATTCAGCACTATTCAACACTGATTTTGTCTTTTTCATAGCTCACATCTCGTAATGTGTTTCAACTTGAAATTTTGTGTGGCAATAAAACATCATCCTCTTAACATCCCACATTTTTTTCAATTTTTTTTTGAAACTTCAAAACATCTTTTTCTTGTGGTTTTCACCGGTTTCCACCGAATGTTGGTTTCCGTATGATATTCTCCCAGTATCCAAATGACTCGCAGATATTCAATGGAAGAGTAACATGCGCCCTTGGCTTCGCCATCCAGCCTATTCAACGACAAGGATACCATCCCGCAAGGCTTTCCTATGGATTGATCTTGACCCCACCTCAGCACCCCAAAACCCTACCAAGGCCGGGCAGACAGGAAACGTTGTCCCCTAGGCCAGCGCGAGCCGGTTTCGTGAGGGAGGAGGTGAAATTTCAGTTGCGAGAACCACGAAAATCTCACCAGGGAGATAAAACAGACCCTAGCAAAAACCTAGGGGGGCGCTAGTTTTTTCAGTTATAAACCAGGACAAAAATCACTTTAGAGTATGGATTTCTTGCTCCCAAGCTCCAGTGCTCCACTTTTTAAGAGAAAAACAAAAATCAAACGTACAAGTTTCAAAAAAATCTGGATGTAACTAATGATGTATCCTACAAATGTGCAAAACCTTAATTTGAAATACTTTGAATTCTAAACTACACAAGAATAAATAAAAAGTATAGATCTAAGTATAGTGAACGATGCATATTTTCCAAACTCCAAAAATTATCAGATTTTGTCATTTTGTGTAGTGTGATTTTGCAAGCTTATACGATATTACTACATCTGGATATTTTGTTAGTTCTTTCTTACTTAAAAATATGATTTTCAATGTTTTGAAAAAATATAAAGGGATCACGGCAGCTCAAGAGCCAGAGAGTTTTTTCGTCAGTTATAGAGTAGGGCTTTATGGCTCCCAAGCTCAAGTGCTCGTTTTATTTTTTAAACTCAAAAATTATATTTACAAGTTACAAAAATGTCTGAAAAAAATCTGGATGTAGTTAATGATGTATAATACAAACATGCAAAACCTCAATTTGAAATACTTTGAATTCTGAGCTACACAAGAATAGAAAAAAGTATGGATCTAAGTATAGTGAACAATACATATTTTCCAAACTCCCAAATTTATCAGATTTTTTCATTTTTGTGTAGGTCAAAATTCAAATAATTCAGTGGTGCGAGTATGCATGCTTATAGGATAGATCATTCACTAAATATATATTTTTGTTTAACTTATAAATATGATATTTCAAAAAAAATCACGGAATTTGAGAGCCAGAGATATTTTTTGTCAGCTATACCAGTACATCAATCAATTTTATCGTAGGCATTTCTGGCTCAAGCTCCAATGCTCCCTTTATTTTCTGAATTCAAAAATCTTAACAAGTTTCAAGAAATCTAAAAACAATTCTGGATGTAATTAACGATGTATCCTACAAACGAGCAAAACCTCAGTTTGAAATACTTCGGATTCTGAACTACACGAGAATAACAAAAGGCAAGGATCTTAGTATAGTGAACAGTGCGTACTTTGCTACCTCACCAGGACGCATGTCCTTTCTGCGATCAGCAAGATGAGACGATGAATCATCTCATCGCGAGTTGCACCTTTTCTAAGGAGGTGTTGCACTGGATTAGTGTGGCGACTGGTCGGCCGGAATTGGAGCCCAGGATGCCGACGACACCCTGGGCTCATGGTGCATAAGGCAAGAGCAGCGATGAGACCAATGGCGAACCATGTGAGCATTGTGCCTGCTTGGCATGTGAGTGCTCTGGATGCACCAAAATGATATCGTCTTTAACGGTGCGAGTCCCTCCACATCTCAGGTTCTCAAACAGATTGAAAATGAAGGAAGGACCTGGAGGCAAGCAGGGCTCATGAAAGGGGACCTAGACGAAGTATTTGCGGGTCTAGTGAGGTGGGAATTGGGTGAGTAGTTGCTTTATGTACAGGCGGATGTGGTCGGCGATAGCCGTGTAACTGCCGTTGTAAAACTGTGGATAGGAAGTCTTTCCCCTCTCTTTTATATAAAATGATACGCATGCTCGTGCCTATTCGAGAAAACGGTGCATACTTTTCAAACTCAAAAATTTATCAGATTTTTTCATTTTGGTATAGGCCAAAATTTAAAGAATTTAGCGGTGCGACTTTTTTCCTGCTTATAGGATACATCATTGACTACATCTAGATATTTCTCTCAGCTTTTCTTTCACTTATAAATGTGATTTTCAATTATTATTTTAAATATAGAGATCATTGGAGCTCAAGACGAAAGAGATTTTTTGTCAATTATACCAGTACAGAAAATCGGTTATAGAGTAGGGATCTCTGGCTCCCAAGCTCCAGTGCTCCCTTTATTTTAAAAATTCAAAAAATCATATGTAGAAGTTTCAGAAAATTTTGAAGAAAAAAAATCTGGATGTAGTTAATGATGTATCCTACAAATGTGCAAAAATCTCAATTTGAAATAATTTGAATTCTGAACTGCACAAGGATAAAAAATGTACGGACCAAATATAGTGATTGGTGCATATTTGCCGAACTCTCAAATTTACCAGATTCTGTCATTTTTGTGTAGGCCAAAATTTAAAGAATTTAGCGGTGCAATTTGGCATGCTTATAGGATACATCATTGACTACATCTTGATATTTTTGTCAGTCTTTTCACTTATAAATATGATTTTTACTTATTTTTTAAATAAAGGGATCACTGGAGCTTGGGAGCCAAACAGTTCCAGTATTTAACAGCCACACACTTTTCTTTAGGGAAGCAGACACACATATACACGCACTGTACAATTAGAAGGCCACAAACGGTAAAACCGTAGCATTCGGCCCATGGGCCAAAAACCACGTCCTTGTCAGCTACGTACGTTGACATCGAAACGCGCTCGCTTGAAGCCTCTATGAAGGCGGGTTTGTAAGAGAAATAAGAGATGAATTAGCGCACTTAAGAACTTTCTAAGGGCTACCATTGGTGGCCGCCTCAAATAGTGGATCAATTGGAGCTTATTTGTTAAAGCTGCCATCCTGGTATCACAGATCCAACTTGATTTAACGAATAGAAACAAGAATTTCAAGGCGTTCTCTCTTCATATTTTCTATAAAAAAACACATTCTCTCTCATAAAGAAAGCTACGTTCTCTGAACCTGCAAATTTCAACACTGAAACTACAGTTGTGGCTGGTCATCAGCGAGGGCTGTCCAAATCAGGACATGTAGTGTGAGAGCATCTACAACGAGAGGTACCAAAATTCGCCCCCAAACGCTCACGGACGTCTGCGCACATCGATGAATAGTGATCAGATAGCACAGCAAAAATCATTTTCACAATCGAATACCCTATTTGCAAATACTCAAATCCATATTATTACATACACATGAAACTTAATCTTAAGCGGAGTCCATCTAGCTCCGTCATGCTTATATCCGGCGGCTGGCTGCGCGCTATGAGTGTTGGTCTTTCTTTTTTCAAATTGAGGGGCCATACCCCCGATTTCATTTCATATAATGAAAAGAAACCAATACTCCACGGGATGCACCACCGGGCGACTAAAATCTTTATCTTGGAAGCAAGAGGAATAGCGCAAAAGAGGGAGTCACGCAGGGCTCCTACAGATGTCACATAACAGCAACTCATCTCTATATAGACGAAAGGAAACAGAAACACCTCAGCATCTCCACAAAGCAAGACTTGTTGGGGAACGTAGTAATTTCAAAAAAAATTCTACGCACACGCAAGATCATGGTGATGCATAGCAACGAGAGGGGAGAGTGTGATCTACGTAGCCTTGTAGACCGACAGCGGAAGCGTTAGCACAACGCGGTTGATGTAGTCGTACGTCTTCACGGCCCGACCGGTCAAGCCTAGAACATCACCTACAGCATAATCAGTAGCATCACACATAATTTCAAAGGGTAAATTCCAATCAGGTAGCTGAACAATAGGTGCAGAAATCAAAGCTTTCTTAAGTATTTCAAATGCTTCTACACAATCATCATGAAAGACAAAAGGAATATCTGTTTGTAAGATATTAGTCAGAGGATTAGAGATTTTTGAGAAGTCTTTAATGAACCTCCTATAAAAATCGGCATGACCAAGGAAACTTCTTATACCTTTTATGTCCTTGGGACACGGCATCTTTTGGCCCCCTGCCCCCGTATATAAAGGAGCAAGGGGAGGAGGCCGGACGGCCCTATAGGCGCGCCAAGGAGGAGTCCTCCTCCTAGTAGGAGTAGGACTCCTACTAGGAGGGGGAAGGAAGTGGGGAGGAAGAAGGAAAGGGGGTCGCCGCCCCCCTCTCCTAGTCCAATCCGGACCAGGGGGGAGGAGGCGCGTGGCCCACCCTGGCCCCCCCTCTCTCTCTCTCCACTAAGGCCCATATGGCCCATTACTTCTCCCGGGGGGTTCCGGTAACCCTCCGGCTCTCCGGTTTTCTCCGAAATCACCCAGAACACTTCCGGTGTCCGAATATAACCGTCCAATATATCAATCTTTATGTCTCGACCATTTCGAGACTCCTCGTTATGTCCGTGATCACATCCGGGACTCCAAACTAACTTCGGTACATCAAAAACTCATAAACTCATAAACTGTCATCGAAACCTTAAGCGTGCGGACCCTACGGGTTCGAGAACAATGTAGACATGACCGAGACATGTCTCCGGTCAATAACCAATAGCGGAACCTGGATGCTCATATTGGCTCCTATAATTCTACGAAGATCTTTATCGGTCAGACCGCATAACAACATACGTTGTTCCCTTTGTCATCGGTATGTTACTTGCCCGAGATTCGATCGTCGGTATCTCAATACCTAGTTCAATCTCGTTACCGGCAAGTCTCTTTACTCGTTTCGTAATACATCATCTCGCAACTAACTCATTAGTTGCAATGCTTGCAAGGCTTATGTGATGTGCATTACCGAGAGGGCCCAGAGATACCTCTCCGACAATCGGAGTGACAAATCCTAATCTCGAAATACGCTAACCCAACATTTACCTTTGGAGACACCTGTAGAGCTCCTTTATAATCACCCAGTTATGTTGTGACGTTTGGTAGCACACAAAGTGTTCCTCCGGCAAACGGGAGTTGCATAATCTCATAGTCATAGGAACATGTATAAGTCATGAAGAAAGCAATAGCAACATACTAAACGATCGGGTGCTAAGCTAACGGAATGGGTCAAGTCAGTCACATCATTCTCCTAATGATGTGATCCCATTGATCAAATAACAACTCATGTCTATGGTTAGGAAACATAACCATCTTTGATTAATGAGCTAGTCAAGTAGAGGCATACTAGTGACGTTTGGTTTGTCTATGTATTCACACAAGTATTATGTTTCCGGATAATACAATTCTAGCATGAATAATAAACATTTATCATGCTATAAGGAAATAAAATAATAACATTATTATTGCCTCTAGGGCATATTTCCTTCAAGACTACCCTACTCTAATCTTTCTTATCATTGGTGCCCACCCGCTTGTTTCGTTGAAGAACCCATTCCCCACATCAACTAGCGGCGATGCCACAACACGAAGCATCCGCTGTTTTCCGTTTCTCTGCAGACCAACCCAATACGATAGCCCAACACGATATCCAGTAAGATATTTGAAAGAACAAAGCACTAGGATCACGCGGGTAAACACGATGGAATGTGGCCAATTTCTGGCTTTCCACAAAGACCAAAACACCGCTGCAACACCCACTACTAACACCTGTCTTTGGTTCGTATTAGGAAAGCTCTCTATCCACCCACTAAACTCTTCGATCTTGCAAGGAATATTAGCCAGCCCAGTTACACTTCTAACCACTCCCCAAACAAACTTGGCAAGTACAAAATAGGTGCTCTACAATTTCATTATGATCACACAAACTGTAGCTAACATCTTTGCCTTTCCAATTTCGCTTTGCTAAATTATCTCTAGTTAATATGCTGTTCTTGAAGACAAGCTAAAGGAAAAATTTAATTTTCAGAGGGATCTTTGCATAGCATAGCTTTCTGTGAAGCCAAGGTCCCTTACTCGATTTCAGAGTTAAGATACAAAGATATAAGAGTGAATCTACCAAATTTATTCAGGAGCCAGCTACACCTATCCTCTTGGTCAGTCAAGATCACATTCTTACACAAGTCTTTTAATTCATGCCACATCTCAGCAGTCTCCCCCCACTGTACTCGTTTAAATCTAATCTTACTCATCCCATTAGATAAAGCATTTGCCACAGTAAAACCTGTTGGAAATATGAGCAAATTACTACGAGATTTAATCCGAATAAACAGAAGATAAATCATGACTGCAGTAGCAGAGATTAAACTAATCATGCGAACTAGCATAGTAGATGAACATATCACATCTAGGGCACATAGTAGAAAAATGAACTCTACCACGATCTCGAACAGGAAGGATAGAATCACATACGGTGCAGTGGGAGCAGCACCGCCGGCGTTGACGTTGTCGCCCATGTCATCGAGGATGAGGTTGCCGAGGTCAGGGAAGAAGTCGTTGTTGGAAATATGCCCAAGAGGCAATGATAAATTGGTTATTATTATATTTCCTTGTTCATGATAATCGTTTATTATCCATGCTAGAATTGTATTGATAGGAAACTCAGATACATGTGTGGATACATAGACAACACCATGTCCCTAGTAAGCCTCTAGTTGACTAGCTCGTTGATCAATAGATGTTTACGGTTTCCTGACCATGGACATTGGATGTCGTTGATAATGGGATCACATCATTAGGAGAATGATGTGATGGACAAGACCCAATCCTAAGCCTAGCACAAAGATCGTATAGTTCGTATGCTAAAGCTTTTCTAATGTCAAGTATCATTTCCTTAGACCATGAGATTGTGCAACTCCCGGATACCGTAGGAGTGCTTTGGGTGTGCCAAACGTCACAACGTAACTGGGTGGCTATAAAGGTACACTACAGGTATCTCCGAAAGTATCTGTTGGGTTGGCACGAATCGAGACTGGGATTTGTCACTCCGTGTAAACGGAGAGGTATCTCTGGGCCCACTCGGTAGGACATCATCATAATGTGCACAATGTGACCAAGGGGTTGATCACGGGATGATGTGTTACGGAACGAGTAAAGAGACTTGCCGGTAACGAGATTGAACAAGGTATCGGGATACCGACGATCGAATCTTGGGCAAGTATCGTACCGCTAGACAAAGGGAATTGCATACGGGATTGATCGAATCCTCGACATCGTGGTTCATCTGATGAGATCATCATGGAACATGTGGGAGCCAACATGGGTATCCAGATCCCGCTGGTGGTTATTGGCCGGAGAGGTGTCTCGGTCATGTTTGCATGGTTCCCGAACCCGTAGGGTCTACACACTTAAGGTTCGATGACGCTAGGGTTATAGGGAAAGTATGTACGTGGTTAACGAATGTTTTTCAGAGTCCCGGATGAGATCCCAGACATCACGAGGAGTTCTGGAATGGTCCGGAGGTAAAGATTTATGTATGGGAAGTCCTGTTTTGGTCACCGGAAAAGTTTCGGGTGCCATCGGTAACGTACCGGGACCACCGGGAGGGTCCCGGGGGTCCACCAGGTGGGGCTACCTGCCCCAGAGGGCTGCGTGGGCCAAGTGTGAGAGGGGACCAGCCCCAGGTGGGCTGGTGCGCCCACCCCCACCAGGGCCCAAGGCAAAGAGAGAAGGGAAAAGGGGGAAACCCTAGGCGATGGGCCTAAGGCCCACCTAGTGGTGCGCCCCCCTCTCTCCCCCCCCCTTGGCCGCCCCCTAGATGGGATCTAGGGCTGGCCGCCACCCCTAGGGATGGAAACCTAGGTGGGTTCACAGCCCCTCCCTTTCCCCTATATATAGTGGGGTTTTAGGCTGCCATACACACGAGAACATCTCCTTCTTGGCGCAGCCCTACCCCTCTCCCTCCTCGTCTCTTGCGGTGCTTGGCGAAGCCCTGCTGGAGTACCACGCTCCTCCACCACCACCACGCCGTCGTGCTGCTGCTGGATGGAGTCTTCCCCAACCTCTCCTTCTCCCCTTGCTGGATCAAGGCGTAGGAGACGTCACCGGGCTGTACGTGTGTTGAACACGGAGGTGCTGTCCGTTCGGCACTAGGATCATCGGCGATTTGGATCACGACGAGTACGACTCCATCAACCCCGTTCACTTGAACGCTTCCGCTTAGCGATCTACAAGGGTATGTAGATGCACTCTCCTTCCCCTCGTTGCTAGATTACTCCATAGATTGATCTTGGTGATGCGTAGAAAATTTTGAATTTCTGCTACGATCTCCAACAGTGGCATCATGAGCTAGGTCTATGCGTAGTTTCTATGCACGAGTAGAACACAAAGTAGTTGTGGGCATTGATTTTGTCAATTTACTTGCCGTTACTAGTCTTATCTTGATTCGGCGGCATCGTGGGATGAAGCGGCCCGGACCGACCTTACACGTACTCTTACGTGAGATTGGTTCCACCGACTGACATGCACTAGTTGCATAAGGTGGCTAGCAGGTGTCTGTCTCTCCCACTTTAGTCAGATCGGATTCGATGAAAAGGGTCCTTATGAAGGGTAAATAGAAATTGGCATATCACGTTGTGGTTTTGGCATAGGTAAGAAACGTTCTTGCTAGAAACCTATAGCAGCCATGTAAAAACTTGCAACAATAATTAGAGGACGTCTAACTTGTTTTTGTAGCATATGCCTTGTGATGCGATATGGCCAAAAGGATGTGATGAATGATATATGTGATGTATGAGATTGATCATGTTCTTGTAATAGGAATCACGACTTGCATGTTGATGAGTATGACAACCGCCAGGAGCCATAGGAGTTGTCTTAATTTATTTATGACCTGCATGTCAACATAAACATCATGTAATTACTTTACTTTATTGCTAAAGCATTAGCCATAGTAGTAGAAGTAATAGATGACGAGACAACTTCAAGAAGACACGATGATGGAGATCATGGTGTCATGCCGGTGACAACGATGATCATGGAGCCCCAAAGATGGAGATCAAAAGGAGCAAAATGATATTGGCCATATCATGTTACTATTTGATTGCATGTGATGTTTATCATGTTTTACTTCTTATTTTGCTTAGAACGATGGTAGCTTAAATAAGATGATCCCTCACTAAAATTTCAAGAGAAGTGTTCCCCCTAACTGTGCACCGTTGCGAAGGTTCGTTGTTTCGAAGCACCACGTGATGATCGGGTGTGATAGATTCTCACGTTCGAATACAACGGGTGTTGACGAGCCTAGCATGTACAGACATGGCCTCGGAACACATGCGAAACACTTAGGTTGACTTGACGAGCCTAGCATGTACAGACATGGCCTCGGAACACGGAAGACCGAAAGGTCGAACATGAGTCGTATAGAAGATACGATCAACATGGATGTTCACCGATGTTGACTAGTCCGTCTCACGTGATGATCGGACATGGCCTAGTTGACTCGGATCATGTTTCACTTAGATGACTAGAGGGATGTCTATCTGAGTGGGTGTTCATTAAATAATTTGATTAGATGAACTCAATTATCATGAACATAGTCTAAATTGTCTTTGCAAATATGTTGTAGATAAATATCTCACGTTGTAGCTCCCTATTTCAATACGTTCCTAGAGAAAGATTAAGTCGAAAGATATTGTAAGCAATGATGCGGACTAGGTCCGTAGTCCGAGGAGTGTCCTCACTGCTACACAGAAGGCTTACGTCTTTGATGCACCGCTCGATGTGCAAACCCCTACAACGTCGTCTGTGGATGTTGTGAACACCTGACAGAGACACATCCTAATGACTACTTGATAGTTTAGTGCACCATACTTTACGGCTTAGAATCGGGACTCCAATGACGTTTTGAACGTCATAAGACATATGAGATGTTCCAAGAGCTGAAATTGGGATTTCAGGCTCATGCCCGTGTTGAGAGGAATGAGACCTCTGACAAGTTCTTTTGCCAACAAGATGGAGGAGAATAGCTCAGCTAGGGGGCAAGTGCTCAGAATGTCTGGGTGCTACAATCACTTAAATCAAGTGGGAGTTAAACTTCCAGATAAGATAGTGATTGATAGAGTTCTCTAGCCACTATCACTAAGCTACTAGATCTTCGTGATGAACTATGACATGCAAGGGATGGAGTTGATCCCGAAGCTATTCGCGGTGCTTAAGACCGCAAAAGGTAGAAATCAAGAAGGAGCATCAAGTGTTGATGGTTTAACAAGACCACTGGTTTCAAGAAGGGCAAGGGCTCCTAAGAAAGAAAAATATGGGCGAAATACTCTACTCACAGGATGGCCAAGTTCCAGTTGTCCGCGACTCCAGGTTGTAATGTGAAACCTCAATCTGCGTTTAGACATTCCAGAGCGCCGACGCACATAAGTGCTTTCTATTCGTAATTGGTATTACGGTCATATCGGTATTAGCGGATCTATGTAAGTCCACAAGAACTGCATGGTAGATATAAAGCTCTGGCAATTTCTTCTAATAGGCATAAGTTTAAATATCAGCTGAGTGTTCAAGTAATTGCTGTACTTTGCTCGGATACAGTTGGGGGGAGACTGCCTGGAGATCACCTTGGGTGTAGCAGGAATATATAAACAAGAGCGTTGCTGTGATATGAATAGTTGTATCTTGTAAGCTACGAAGGCAAGAAGAGGAGGACGTGATAATCGAGGAGCATCTGCTAACGGCATGTGCGATGAGAGTAGTTTTGGAAGTGTATGTCCAACAGTTCATAATAGATTTCATCTATCGACGCACCACTCTGACACCTTCGGAATAATTGCAAGTAGATAGTAATGTGAGTACAGCGGTGTTCTAGCGTAATGCAATGCACAGTAAGAGGAGCTATGCTAGATCGACAAAGATCATTTGGGCAATACGGTCAACTTCTATGTAATAATTTAAGGATTATATCGCTATTTAGCTTGTTATCCATAGAATGATAAGCATATTCACTGATGCAGTCAGTTAAGAATCTCAGAGGGACAAGTGAGAATTTATACGGTTGTGTGAGCATAAACACGATGTTCTAACGCCGTCCAAAAGAGTTATGATTGTAGATACATTAGATGTATACCATATATTGACTGGAGTGGCTACTGTTCCGACTTGCTTAAGGTATTTTGGTCGTAAGATTGGGCGTAGTAGATGATAAGATCCAAGTGGCTGAACTGGACTGTGTTAATATCTCCATCTTGACATAGTAGTAACGTCGACAGAGTTGTTAGTGAGTGGATAGAGATGCGATGCTCACTAAATCGTAGACCATATCACGACTCAGGCGTGTAGATTAATCTAAGGATCCGTGCAGCCGGTGTTTTAATAGTACAAATTGATAGCGGGCAAGTGTACTTAGCTTCAGAAGATCAAAAGCTTAGCCTGACAGGTCTTGTCATCCAATCAGATGTGAATAGCTGCAGCTGGATATCCGTAATGTGCTTTTCGTCATCTTGTCAAATATCTCATGTTGTATGAGCTAGAGTATATGGGAGTATCAGCTCTTATACGTGTATATGAGAGAGGTCTGTATAAGCTGTGTTGACAAAAGAATACCAGAGCAGAGAGAGAGTGAGCAATTTTCAGTAGAATTGCATCAGAGACGCACGACACTGTAGTTCGATGCTGGGATGACTAGATCATGGATTATGCGTGGATCTCGAAGATCTAGAAAAAAGTATGGCGTGGCACATCAACGACAAGATATGATTGAGACTAACAGATTTGAAGACCGTACGCGTGTGACACCCAGCACAGAGATAATAGGTTGCTCCGATCGAGCAAATCATGAGACATTTATGGAGATATAGTATTGGTTGATTCGATCCTATAGACATGATAAAGTCGGTTCTTATCACTTCCAATCGCTACGAATTGCTATTATTATATTGCGCAAGGGTAATAACATATATACACTTTAGGAGTACATGAATGACATTCAGCTTCATATAGATAGAAAACCATCTAACCAAACACGTTGACAGATACGGTATGATCGGGTGTGAACACATTGGTGAACTTGTATCTAGCACGAATACACATATTAAGATCAGTACAGGGATTGTGGTAAGTTGTTTGAAGCCGCATAGACTAAAGGCTGACAGTGGCCGGAAGTCTGCAATAAACTCGAGATAGCCGAGGCGATAATCTATTCACGATGCAGATATCATGAGATTAGTGACACGACCTATGAACACCAATTCCGTTAGGTCGTAAGCTGGGAGTCACTCACGTACTAATCTCTCAGATACGGTAGGGCAATATGTTAGGTTGGTCGGCGCTGTAATATGTGCGTCTCTCATGATTCCTCGTAGTATAGGACAGTGTTCTCGCGCCGAAATAAGAATCTTGGAAGTTGGAAGGGAGATTATGATATGCCTCAAGCATCCTCGATGTGGGTTGCTCGAAACCTGTTAGAGGACACGTACAGTAGAGTGATTGCTACAGCAAATAAGACGATGTATCTCCTGATGGTAACGAGCGCCTCAATCTCTGTCGAAATAAACGTTAATGATATTATACTGGATCGATGAAAGCTAATAATACAAAGGGAATGGCTGCCTAAATCCAGGAATGTCCCTGTAGCTCCAAACACGAAGGTGATAATTGTGACTTACGTGGCTCTGAGGCTGGTAGAGAGAGAGAGGGTATAATTTGCTGACTTCATGACTGATCTATGTGTTAACGCTAACGACGAACGAAGGCGTAGCATAATGGTGCGAAGGGCGCGATGTGCCGTCCTGCGGTATATCCACAATGGTGGTAAGACAATATAGAGGAACAGCAGAGAGAGTACAGGATCTTCGAGAGTCAATCAAGCTAAAGATATTAAATGGCTTGAGAGATTGTAGGAGTCACCGATTGATCGAAGCGCACAAGCACCGAGAAGTAAGAGAGAAAACTGATGCACGGTTCAATATGTAGAGAAGGATTAGAGACACGGACCAGGTTTGAGATACCCGGACGTAGGGGCGGCAAACGGAGTCTACCATCATGAGAGTGCGAACGTATGGGAATAGATGTCTGTTACCAGAGCCAAGGTCAAGGATCTAGACAGTAAGATGTATGGAATTTATCTAGCGTCCTGACACGCGAGATGTCTATAGAGTCCGTCAGGGATATTCATGATATATTAGCTTGTATCTTGTCGATTATGAAATCTATTACAGATGGATTCACAGTACAGTTTCATAGAGAAAAAATTTTGTATGATGATACACGAGAGAGAAGCCAAAGGTTATTTGTGTCGGGATCTAAAGATCCAAAGGTATGCTGGCTCCAGCATCCTTCTATGGCTAGGCAAGCAGCCTCGAAATCGGGAATATGATTCCCGTCTAGATGGAGTGATTTCAAATAGTTTGTTAGGACTATCAATGTTTGCTAGAAAACTGTTCGCGAAAAGAAGTGAGTCGGATAGTCATACAGCATTCTCTATGATTTAAGTGTATGTGTGAGACATACTAGTTATGTTCCGATAATACGAGTAGAAATCTTCTTGGACGATAATATGGTGATGTTGACGAGGAGCTTTCAAAGAGGAAAAACCGTGATACGAGGCTAGTCGTACATATTACGCTCAAGAGTCTATAGAGATAGATCACAAGTACGCCTGATGATACATTCAAAAGGAAATCCTTAACCACGCCTACAGTGTTTTTTGAAGAGTTATAATAGAGAGTCAAAAGATATAGTAGGTTCTTGAAACTGAGGTTTAAGGTGTTGAAAGAGTGAGTAGTAATCCATAGAGGAGCACGGAAGAGAGAAATGAGCAAGCACGCATAGGATTGTGTCACCATTGCTCTTTGTCATAGGGTACTCATATACACGAGAATGTCTGCAGTAGCCAAGAGTACAGAGTTGTCGGACGTAGCACACAGTTTACTGAGAGCGAAATGGTGTGATATAAGGTTGTTCTAGAGTAGAGTGAGCCGAGAGTTTATAAGCGGTCAATCCGTATGCACAATCACAGGAAATAGATGAATATGTCTTTCGTGTGGTGATAGGATTGGTGATAATAGCAGGAGTCGAACGATAAACCAGAGTTACACCAGTAGGGGTTACCAACGGTATACCTCTGGATACCCGGGAGAAGGATAAATGATGAGCCAGAGTGAACGTGACGCCGTTTTAAGTATGGAGCACGAGAGACGAGGCTAGCTAGGGAAGCCACTGCGAGACTCGCATAACGCTCGTACCGAACTTGTGGAGCCTAGCAAGGAGATATGACGATGGTAGCGGGCGACACGCTCTCTGCGTAAATACTCATTCAGCTGGATACCACTGAATCACTTTGTGTCCAACTACTACGTGAGTTGAACGTCACTAACTCTCTTACACAAACGCAGTAAACGAATGAGCAACACCGAAATGCTTGATGTTTATAAGGTAGATCGGTCCAACTAATTATGTGACTCAGGATGTGCTTCGGGTCGGACATGGCGACTGACCTGTGAGTGTTAACTCCACTCGGTCCACGCGCAATATCTATGGCTTTATCTGAACTTAATGATAGCAATGGGGGAGAGCTGGTCTAGGAGAATGAGTGGGAGCACGGCACCACCTAGACACATCAAGTAGTGATGTTCCACGTATGGGAATCGTCGTTCTTGATGCACTATGTGATGAAGCGGGTTGTTATATCACCTGTAGAATGAGTCATTAGATAGATACCTCCAGGACATTAGTGGAGGTATACATAAACATACGAGCCTATGCTTAGCTAAGGGCGGAACCTCTCATGTGCGACAGCTCAGATTGTCAAATAGATGTTACGTTTGTCACGCCTATAAGATTGTCAGGACATTGGATGTCGTTGACGACACTGGATGCACATTCGACGAGAAAAATGCGATGGCTATCCACCAGACACATTATCCGCAGTGTAGAGCATCAGAAAGAATGTGCCAGGAATTGTCAGTCTAGAGTTACGCCTTAGATGAACGGTAGCAAAAACTCGAGCGTTGTCAAGACCATGATGTGCCAGCTCACCGGATAAGCGTTAGTTGGCGGTGGCTGTTCAGAACCGAAACGCTGAAGGGGCCGTGGTTTGTAAGACGAAACGAGTAACTCTAACATCACCCTGCGCTAGAGGTGTAATACGCTTTCCCCGGCATGATAGTAGTCTGTTGGTTGCTACACAAATCGAAAGGCAACTGAGGGGATATTTTCAACTCCACAGGTGTAACCGCACTGCGGGTATCTCCGGTGGCTCCATCGCGGCTAGGATAAACATAATAGATGAGCACTAATTTGGGAAGTGTGCGGGAGTGTAGATTTCTATTGGTGTTAGAAAGTATACGCTACGTTACGGGCCCATAAAGAAACAGAGCATCTTGCGCGGTAAGTCGAGTTGGGAACAGGTATCGGGATAGTGCTCGTACCTTGATCGACATTGTGTGTGCAAGTATCCCTTGGACCGCTAATCAAGAAGGGAGGCATATGTGAGAGGTTGAACTTGACCTAGTCTCGAGACGGCAGTGCGTGGTCTCATCCGTACTTTTGACATAATCCCTCTATGGGCGTATATCCGCGGAGAAAAGGTCAATTACTATGGCCCGGGTGATGGCCAGATTAGCCAGGTAAAGTGTTTGGTTCTGTTGCAAGTATAGGATGTCTAAATGGAATCATCGGTGGATGGAGTTCCGCGCGAACCGAGGAGGGATCTTAAACAGCACTATAGACATACGTAATTGAAGCGACGGGGTACAGCTAAGGAGAAGTAAGCGATGTAACGGCAGTCTACAGAATTGGTTAACTTCGCGAGTAAAGTTCATGTGCTAAGGAGTCTGAAGATCAACCCGGACTAGTGCATTCGTGAGGATGTATACTGGAATGCAAGAGTCAGGAGTGTTTCGAATTGATGAAATGAATTTATGCGTGTGCATGTAATCAAGAATGTCACTCGTATGTTGCGCTAGTAGCGTCACTCGAGAAACGTTTGAGGGTAGCTCTTATCGGTACGTCTATCGCTGGTTAGGACTGCTCTACCGGTGCATGTCCCGGGGGTGCACCCACTCGAGGTGGAGCTAACCCTGCGCCGCATAGGAGGAGCTGCGTGCCGACAAGTGACGTCTTAAAAGTAGAGTTGAGAATGACCAAGCCCAGGTTGGCTGGTGCGACGGTTACAGCAGAACGTAACCTTATCTGCTCTATGAGAGGACGAGAAAAGAGAGGAAGGGAAAAGGGGGAAACCCTAGGCGATGGGCCTAAGGCCCACCTAGTGGTGCGCCCCCCTCTCCCCCCCCTTGGCCGCCCCCTAGATGGGATCTAGGGCTGGCCGCCACCCCTAGGGATGGAAACCTAGGTGGGTTCACAGCCCCTCCCTTTCCCCTATATATAGTGGGGTTTTAGGCTGCCATACACACGAGAACATCTCCTTCTTGGCGCAGCCCTACCCCTCTCCCTCCTCGTCTCTTGCGGTGCTTGGCGAAGCCCTGCTGGAGTACCACGCTCCTCCACCACCACCACGCCGTCGTGCTGCTGCTGGATGGAGTCTTCCCCAACCTCTCCTTCTCCCCTTGCTGGATCAAGGCGTAGGAGACGTCACCGGGCTGTATGTGTGTTGAACACGGAGGTGCCGTCCGTTCGGCACTAGGATCATCGGTGATTTGGATCACGACGAGTACGACTCCATCAACCCCGTTCACTTGAACGCTTCCGCTTAGCGATCTACAAGGGTATGTAGATGCACTCTCCTTCCCCTCGTTGCTAGATTACTCCATAGATTGATCTTGGTGATGCGTAGAAAATTTTGAATTTCTGCTACGATCCCCAACAGTCGTCGTTCGCGAAGTCGTCGCTACCAGCATTCACGCAAGTGCGCTCCCCAAAAACCTGATCGCCCCTCTCCCGTACAGGATCACGAGAGGCGGGGTTCCGAAGGCCTGCTGTCCCTTCTCCCGGTGCATGCCGAAAGGAGGGATGGAGAAGACTTTCTTGGCGGCGCAATGATCTGGAACGATGGTGTGAAACCATACGAAGCGGCGGCGGCTAGGGTAGACGTCTGCCTGACTATATAGTACGGGCCGGCTAGGTCGTGGGAGTAAACCCCACGTCCGAGTCATCACGATCCAAAAGAAACGGAAACGGTTCAGTAATTAACGCGTCCGTTAATTATTAATTAATAACTCATTAATTTTTCCGAGCAGCAAAAATATAGACAGCATGCATAGCTCCGTCCTCGGCTCGGCTCAATCCCGCAACCCGTGTCGCGTCGCGCCGTGGCGAGGTGTGGCGTGGCGAGGCGAGCGAGGAGAAGGAGCGCGCGTGTAGGTCTCCTCTTTGTTGGAAATATGCCCTAGAGGCAATAATAAATTGGTTATTATTATATTTCCTCGTTCATGATAATCGTTTATTATCCATGCTAGAATTGTATTGATAGGAAACTCAGATACATGTGTGGATACATAGACAACACCATGTCCCTAGTAATCCTCTAGTTGACTAGCTCGTTGATCAATAGATGGTTACGATTTCCTGACCATGGACATTGGATGTTGTTGATAACGGGATCACATCATTAGGAGAATGATGTGATGGACAAGACCCAATCCTAAGCCTAGCACAAGATCATCTAGTTCGTATGCTAAAGCTTTTCTAATGTCAAGTATCATTTCCTTAAACCATGAGATTGTGCAACTCCCGGATACCGTAGGAGTGCTTTGGGTGTGCCAAACGTCATAACGTAACTGGGTGGCTATAAAGGTGCACTACGGGTATCTCCGAAAGTGTCTGTTGGGTTGGCACGAATCGAGACTGGGATTTGTCACTCCGTGTAAACGGAGAGGTATCTCTGGGCCCACTCGATAGGACATCATCATAATGTGCACAATGTGACCAAGGAGTTGATCACGGGATGATGTGTTACCGAACGAGTAAAGAGACTTGCCGGTAACGAGATTGAACAAGGTATCGGGATACCGACGATCGAATCTCGGGCAAGTATCGTACCGATAAGACAAAGGGAATTGTATACGGGATTGATTGAATCCTTGACATCGTGGTTCATCCGATGAGATCATCGTGGAGCATGTGGGAGCCAACATGGGTATCCAGATCCTGCTGTTGGTTATTGACCGGAGAGTTGTCTCGGCCATGTCTACATGACTCCCGAACCCATAGGGTCTACACACTTAAGTTTCGATGACGCTAGGGTTATAGGGAAAGTATGTACGCGGTTACTGAATGTTGTTCGGAGTCCCGGATGAGATCCCGGACGTCACAAGGAGTTTCGGAATGGTCCGGAGGTAAAGATTGATATATAGGAAGTATGGTTTTGGCCACCGGAAGTGTTCCGGACATCACCGGTAGTATACCGGGACCACCGGAGGGGTCCGGGGTCCACCGGGAGGGCCCACGGGCCTCGGAGGCCTACATGGGCCAATAGTGGGAAGGGACCAGCCCCTAGGTGGGCCGGGGCGCCTCCCACCAAGGCCCAAGGCGCCTCCAAGAGGGGAGGGGGGCAAACCCTAGGGCAGATGGGCCCTAAGGCCCACCCCAGGTGCGCCTCCCCCTCTCCCCCATGTGGCCGCCACCCTAGATGGGATCTAGGGCTACCGCACCCCTTGGGGTGGGAATCCTAGAGGGGGCGCAGCCCCCTCCCCTCCCCCTATATATACTTGAGGTATGGGGGCTGCCCAAGATACGATTCGATCTCTCTCTTGGCGCAGCCCTACCCCTCTCCCTCCTCGTCTCTCGTAGTGCTTGGCGAAGCCCTGCTGGAGTCCCGCGCTCCTCCACCACCACCACGCCGTCGTGCTGCTGCTGGACGGAGTCTTCCCAACCTCTCCTTCTCCCCTTGCTGGATCAAGGCGTGGGAGACGTCACCGGGCTGCACGTGTGTTGAACACGGAGGCGCCGTTGTTCGGCGCTTAGATCGGAATCAACCGCGATCTGAATCGTTGCGAGTACGACTCCTTCATACGCGTTCTTGCAATGCTTCCGCTTAGCGATCTACAAGGGTATGTAGATGCACTCCCCTTCCCCTCGTTGCTAGATTACTCCATAGATTGATCTTGGTGATGCGTGGAAAATTTTAAATTTCTGCTACGATCCCCAACAATGGTATCAGAGCTAGGTCTATGCGTAGTTTCTATGCACGAGTAGAACACAAGTTGTTGTGGGCGTCGATTTTGTCAATTTGCTTGCCGTTACTAGTCTTATCTTGATTCGGCGGCATCCTGGGATGAAGCGGCCCGGACCGACCTTACATGTACGCTTACGTGAGACTGGTTCCACCGACTGACATGCACTAGTTGCATAAGGTGGCTAGCGGGTGTCTGTTTCTCCCACTTTAGTCGGATCGGATTTGATGAAAAGGGTCCTTATGAAGGGTAAATAGAAATTGGCATGTCACGTTGTGGTTTTGGCGTAGGTAAGAAACGTTCTTGCTAGAAACCTATAGTAGCCACGTAAAAACTTGCAACAACAATTAGAGGACGTCTAACTTGTTTTTGCAGCATATGCCGTGTGATGTGATATGGCCAAAAGGATGTGATGAATAATATATATGTGATGTATGAGATTGATCATGTTCTTGTAATAGGAATCATGACTTGCATGCCGATGAGTATGACAACCGGCAGGAGCCATAGGAGTTGTCTTAATTTATGACCTGCGTGTCAACATAAACGTCATGTAATTACTTTACTTTATTGCTAAATCATTAGCCATAGTAGTAGAAGTAATAGATGACGAGACAACTTCAAGAAGACACGATGATGGAGATCATGGTGTCATGCCGGTGACAACGATGAGCATGGAGCCCCAAAGATGGAGATCAAAAGGAGCAAAATGATATTGGCCATATCATGTCACTATTTGATTGCATGTGATGTTTATCATGTTTTACTTCTTATTTTGCTTAGAACGATGGTAGCTTAAATAAGATGATCCCTCACTAAAATTTCAAGAGAAGTGTTCCCCCTAACTGTGCACCATTGCGAAGGTTCGTTATTTCGAAGCACCACGTGATGATCGGGTGTGATAGATTCTAACGTTCGAATACAACGGGTGTTGATGAGCCTAGCATGTACAGACATGGCCTCGGAACACATGCGAAACACTTAGGTTGACTTGACGAGCCTAGCACGTACAGACATGGCCTCGGAACACGGAAGACCGAAAGGTCGAACATGAGTCATATAGAAGATACGATCAACATGAGATGTTCACCGTTGATGACTAGTCCGTCTCACGTGATGATCGGACACGGCCTAGTCGATTCGGATCATGTATCACTTAGATGACTAGAGGGATGTCTATCTGAGTGGGAGTTCATTGAATAATTTGATTAGATGAACCTAATTATCATGAACATAGTCTAAATTGTCTTTGCAAATATGTTGTAGATAAATAGCTCACGTTGTAGCTCCATGTTTCAATATGTTCCTAGAGAAAGACCAAGTTGAAAGATATTGTAAGCAATGATGCGGACTAGGTCCGTAGTCCGAGGAGTGTCCTCACTGCTACACAGAAGGCTTACATCTTTGATGCACCGCTCGATGTGTAAACCCCTACAACGTCGTCTGTGGATGTTGTGAACACCTGACAGACACATCCTGATGACTACTTGATAGTTTAGTGCACCATACTTTACGGCTTAGAATCGGGATTCCAATGACGTTTTGAACGCCATAAGACATATGAGATGTTCCAAGAGCTGAAATTGGGATTTCAGGCTCATGCCTGTGTTGAGAGGTATGAGACCTCTGACAAGTTCTTTTGCCAACAAGATGGAGGAGAATAGCTCAGCTAGTGAGTATGTGCTCAGAATGTCTGGGTGCTACAATCACTTAAATCAGGTGGGAGTTAAACTTCCAGATAAGATAGTGATTGATGGAGTTCTCTAGCCACTATCACTAAGCTACTAGATCTTCGTGATGAACTATGATATGCAAGGGATGGAGTTGATCCCGGAGCTGTTCACGGTGCTTAAGACCGCAAAAGGTAGAAATCAAGAAGGAGCATCAAGTGTTTGACAAGTGTAACATCCCAAATTTTCAATTTGGAATGTTATACATTAGATCATCATGCATATCATATTTTATTTTGCATTTTGGTTGATCCTAGAAATTCTACGCAACTCAATGACCCACGGAGAGAGTTGGGGATTTCGTTATTTTCATATTTGAGTTTTCTCAAATCTTGAGAATAGGATCATTTGATTTTATTTATTTTATCATCAATTATTTCTATTACAAAAATATGAGAGAGGGAATAAATGACTTTCCCAAAATAAAGAAATATTGAGGATTTAATAATAAAATCAAATAAGATTTTATTTCGGAGTTTTTTGGTGTTTTATTTGAATTTAGGAAAAGAAGTGCGTTTTTCAAAATTGCATTTAGGTCCCAAATAAATGTTCAGCTTGTGCGGCTTGATTTTAGAAGCCCGTGAAAATTTATTTCAGAATTTTTGGAGTCCGTTTAGTATTTCTTATTATTTTATTTTTCTTCCTAGCGGAATAATTAAAAAAATGAACCGACTTAATGGGCCGTGTCCGACCTGGACACCGACTGGGAGGCCTTTATAAGCCGAGGCCCGGCCCCGGGGGAAACCCTAAAGCGCCCTAAGTCGCCGCCGCCCTAAGAAGCCGCTGCCGCCGCCGGTTTCCGCCGCCGAGATTCGTCACGCCTCGTTTTCTGTGCTGAAAAAAAAGAAAAAAAATCGACGTTCGTCGTTTTTCTTTTTCTCGGATTAAATCCGCGATTTTTCTGATCGCGATTCCTGATCCGATTTTTGTTTTAGTATAACTTTTCGCCCGTTTATCGGAATCAGGCGATTCAAGCGCCTAGGGATTCGTCCCGAACCCCTCTACCCGTTTAACCAACTTAAACAAGATTTTGCTACTGTAAAATTTGCCCAAGATCCAGATTACTAGAACGAAGTTGTTTTCTTTCGCCGTTTGACTTTCGTTGCTTCGTTCGATTTGATTCTTTTTGCCAACCAGAGTTCTTAAGTTGAACCTTCTAGTTAGATCTCTTATTTGAGTTTTACCTGTGCATTAGATGAGTACTTATTGTATGCTTGTTTGTTTGTCTGGGATTGAATACTCGGAGTGCGCCGCCTGTTACTTCGAATCGTTAGGTTTCGCGGATCATCAGCAAGGCAAGTAACACTTTGATCATACCTTTTCTACTACCCAGTTTTATTGCATTAGATCAGTCCTGACACATTGCATGATTAGGATCTAATTAAATTGTGGGATGGGAAGTAGATGAGGTAGTACCTATTACCTGTTTATTATCAAACCTTTGGGAGTTACTTCTACGTTTGCTTATTATTGCTATGCTATGCTAGTAGACGTGGAGTGGGTGAGTGATATCCATGACAGATGTGAGATTGTTAATTAATGGTTTATCTAAGGTGGCAACTTAAACACACATCTGGGTAGATTGAGGCACCTGGGTATTCCAGGACTTGCCTGTTTTCTTTTGGACCGTCACCCAGGCTCAAAGGGATCATGAGACTATTCATACTAGAAACTTCTGTGTGCAACCACAAGCTATTATGGGCTCTAGCATAGTTGACTAAGTTGTGCGAACTCTTACAGTGGTAGACTAGCAGATGTAGGGGATGTAGGTGGTACGGTCTACCCGATCGTAAGGTGCTAGCGCTTCTGAAAGACTATGTCTCGGCCATCCGTCTTCTCAAACACCATATAGTGCGAGAAATCAAACGGAGGCGATCGAGTCTTGTGGGGAAAAGTGCGCAAACCTCTGCAGAGTGTAATAAACTAATCATGGTTAGCCGTGTCCCCGGTTATGGACATCTTGAGTATCTAGTACTTGGATTTTCATGTGAATCTCAACATGTTACTCTAAATTAATTTTGTTGGGTTATGTTTAATGATGATGCTTAATTGGGATTGAGGATGCTGTCAACCATTCTCAATGTTTAACAACCACCATGATAGTAATTAAATTTTATTCCTTTGAAGTAGGGAAAAATTGGCTTTACGCAAAACTGTAACCATAGAGCTTTCCACCAGCCAAATATGCATATAGAATAGCTGTTTCATTCCATTACTCTCTATGTGTTACCTTGCCAGCATATTCCATGTGCTGACCCGTTTCGGGCTGCAACGTTAATGTTGCAGACTTTTCAGACGACGATTAAGGAGTTTTTAGGTCGTGGTTCTATACTCAGTGATGCCGTTGAAGTTGATGGACTCACTTATCTTCCAAGCCTTTTGATGTTATCGTTATTAGATGGCCTTAAGCCATACTTATTGTAATAAGTTCTCTTTTGAGACACTCGATGTAATAAGTGTGTGATTGCTACTCTGCTATAAGTCCTCCGAGTACTATGTGGTGTCAGCATTATTGATCTAGGGTGACACCGGAGCACAGAGATCAGACCGTTTGAGGTCTGGTCGCTACAGAGATGGTATCAGAGTACACGCTGACTGTAGGACACGACCACTAAGTTAGAGACCTAGATCACTATTCACTCTCTTCTCTTCTAACCTCTCATCTTTTCTACTCTTTAGGATGGCGGATGCAAGGAACAAGTTCAAACAACCGGATGAAGATACACCCTTTGGACGACACTTGAAGGAAGTCACTAGATACCTGAACATAGGAGTACCAAGCTTCACAGGAACCTACAACGCCACTTTACCTGAAGAAGAGCGCTGGATGATTCAAGTTCAAGTTCCAGGAAGGACGTTCATGCCAGTCACTGAGCCCATAGAGTTTCTTTTGATGCACCAACTTGGAGTCTAGGAAAGAGCATGGCAGCTCACATCGCCATGGGACGCATTGGAGAAGTCTACGACAAGGATCTCAAGGATACTATCTACTAGATTTGTGGGCGCCGAGATGAGCACTGGGAGATGATCAGCACCAGGAAGGATAGATCAATCGCAGCTTTTATCCAGGAGCTAAACCAGCACATTCGATGACAGGAGAACCAGATGTGCGCCGACATGATAGATCTGAAGAAGGCTAAGACTAGAATCAAGGAACTGGAGGAAGAACTCAAGGCTACACGTGAAGATTATGAAGAAGAAATTGAAGTATTGGTCGAGAAGAATGACAACCTAATCAAGAAGATTGGAATAGTTATGGGAGGCCCTACGCCAGTTGATGAAGACGAAGAACCCAAGGAGATTAGCCCGGAAAACTACATCATCATCGACGGCACCGACTCGGAAGCAGATAGTAGCGATGATGATTATGTTGATGAAGCTGGAGCAGATATTATGGAGTCAACGACCGTAGAATATTTCTAGTAGACCACCTCATTAGTAGTAGTAGTCCACCATGTAAATATAGTAGTCCGAGCACTTTTGCGATAGATAGATCGATTGTATGCCCTTGTTTGATTGATTGAAGTGAATTGTTTGTTTTGCCTCATGTGCATATGGGTAGTGTTTTCTCTTTAGAACCCCTCTATTCTTATATCTCATCTTTTCTAAAACCCTCAGATGCCTCCGAGACGTGACCCCGAATTTACCTTTCCACCGGAGCTCACCCAGTTGATCCAGCAGCAGAACACATTGATGCAGTTGCTAGTCCAGAATCAGAATCGGGGGAACAACAACAACAACCCACCACCACCACCACCACCTGTTGACCACTTAGCCCGTTTTCTTAGGCTGAATCCGCCGGTGTTTTCCAGTAGCACCGAGCCGATAGTAGCAGATGATTGGCTCCGCAAGACAGCTAGGGAGTTGACCACAGCAGGATGCACAGATGCGGAGAAGGTGAAGTTTGCCGCACATCAGCTAGAAGGACCCGCAGCATCATGGTGGGAGAATTTCACAGCCACTTTCCCAGTCGACACTATCACATGGGACCAGTTTCAGCAGGCTTTTTGAACTGCCCATGTTTCAGCAGGAGCTATGGCCATGAAGAAGCGTGAGTTTCGCAACTTGCGCCAAGGAGGACAGACAGTTGGCCAGTATGTGGAGGAATTTAGTAAGCTAGCACGTTATGCCCCAGATGACGTCGCTACGGATGCAGCTAAGCAGGAGAAGTTTCTAGAAGGACTGAATGATGAGTTGAGCATGCAGTTGATGGTAGCAACCTTCAACACCTACCAGGAGTTGGTAGATCGTGCTCTTATGATTGAAGGCAAGCAGCAGCAAATTGAGAATCGCAATAGGAAGTATGGACAAGGAAAGTACAATTCAGGAGCTCAGCAGAAGCCACGTTTTACCCCTAGACCGGGAGGACATTTTCAGCATACCCATGGAGGAGGTAGCTCGCACAATCACAATGGCACCAAGAATGGTAATGGCAATGGAGGAAGCAATGGCCAGAACCGCACCAACCCATCAACCCCAGCCAAGAAGGACCTAAGCCAAGTCACTTGCTTTAAGTGTTCGAAGACCGGACATTATGCCAATGAATGTCCTGAAGGCCAAAATGGCAATGGAAGTTCTGGGAAGAAGCCGAACCCTTTCAACAGGGGACAGGTGAACCACGTTAGCATGGAGGAGGTTGAAGCTCAGCCCGATGCAGTAATAGGTAAGTTTTTGGTTAAGTCATTTACTGCACTCGTTCTTTTTGATACTGGTGCATCGCATTCATACATCTCAAGGGGATTTGTGGATAAGTATAACCTATCAACCCAAGCCCTTAGGTCACCCATGTTAGTAACCTCGCCCGGAGCAGAGTATGTGGCTAGTCTATGGTGTGACCGGTTACCATTAAGGATTGGTAACTATGTTTTCCCTCAGACCTAATAGTATTGGAATCTCAAGGATTGGATGTGATATTAGGCATGGATTGCTTATCAAAGTATGAAGGGAATATTGAGTGTGCTAGTAAGACAATTTTGCTTACCACCCCAGAAGAGAGAAGGATCAAGTATGTATCCCGGCATGTGCCAAAGAGGACTCAAGTAAATTGCCTAACAGGAGTTGTGCAGGAGGAAGTACCAGTGGTAAGGGATTTTCCTGATGTATTTCCGGAAGAGTTGCCAGGCATGCCACCGGATAGAGATATTGAGTTTTTGATTGAGCTATTGCCAGGCACAGGGCCAATATCAAAGAGACCATATAGGATGCCAGCAAAGGATTTGGTGGAAATTAAGAAGCAGATTAAGGAGTTACTGGATAAGGGATATATCCGCCCAAGTTCTTCGCCTTGGGGATCGCCAGTACTTCTAGTGGAGAAGAAGGATGGATCGTTAAGGATGGTTGTTGATTATCGAGGATTGAATGAAGTAACGATCAAAAACAAGTACCCACTACCAATGATCAACGATCTGTTTGATCGATTGCAAGGAGCTAAGGTATTTTCCAAGATCGATCTGCGATCAGGATACCACCAGTTGAAGATTCGAGAACAGGATATTCCTAAGACAGCTTTTACCACCAGATATGGGCTGTACGAGTATACCGTTATGTCATTTGGTCTGACTAACGCACCTGCCTATTTTATGAACATGATGAACAAAGTGTTTATGGAGTTTTTGGATAAGTTCGTCGCAGTGTTCATTGATGATATTCCGGTTTATTCGAAGAATGAAGAGGAACATAAGGAGCATTTACGTTTGGTACTTGGAAAGCTCAGAGAACATCAATTATATGCCAAGTTCATCAAATGTGAGTTTTGGTTGAAGGAAGTAGGATTCCTCGGACACGTTATATCTGGAGAAGGTATAGCAGTTGATCCCACTAAAGTTGAAACTGTGACCAAGTGGGAAGCCCCAACAACAGTTGGAGAGATCCGGAGTTTTCTTGGACTCGCAGGATACTACCGGAGATTTATTGAGAATTTCTCAAAGATTGCGAAGCCTATGACAGAGTTGTTAAAGAAAGGTACCAAGTTCATATGGACAGAGGAATGTGAGGCTAGTTTCCAGGAATTGAAGAAACGCTTGGTTACCTCACCAGTGTTGATTTTGCCAGACCAGACCAAAGATTATGAGGTGTATTGCAACGCTTCACGTCGAGGACTTGGAGGAGTGCTTATGCAGGAAAAGAGAGTTGTTTCATATGCCTCAAGACAACTGAAGCCTCATGAGTTGAATTATGCTACGCATGATTTGGAGTTAGCAGCCGTAGTGCATGCTTTGAAAACATGGAGACATTTCCTCATTGGAAATCATTGTGAGGTGTACACAGATCATAAGAGTTTGAAGTACATTTTCACCCAGAAGGAGTTGAATCTCAGACAAAGGAGATGGTTGGAGCTTATCAAGGATTATGATATGAAATTGCATTATCATCCTGGAAAGGCTAATGTAGGGATCAAAGGGATCATGAGACTATTCATACTAGAAACTTCCGTGTGCAGCCACAAGCTATTATGGGCTCTAGCATAGTTGACTAAGTTGTGCGAATTTTTACAGTGGTAGACTAGCAGATGTAGGGGATGTAGGTGGTATGGTCTACCCGATCGTAAGGTGCTAGCGCTTCTGAAAGACTATGTCTCGGTCATCCGTCTTCTCAAACACCATGTAGTGCGAG